>NC_140165.1:175904173-176126673 GCF_963971535.1 Notolepis coatsorum | reverse complement strand
CTCAACTCCAACCCACACATCAGACCAAAACAAAAAGTGTAAACAAAGTACAATACCAAGCTGGGCTCTTTTGCCTAGAGGTCGCTGTTTCACGACAACATTACAGATTCTACCTTTAAATCACAGAGTTGGGCAGCACAAGTAAAAACCCTCCTATCAGCGATGTGTGAAACACTGCAGTTGAATTGCAGGAAATGCATGATTTGCATATTAGAACTACGTAAAAGGCTACAGTCTCATTTCTAGAGCATAACTGAACTTCACCAATGAAAGAGGATGCACTGTTATCTTGCTTTTAGAGGTTTTTATGTTATCCTCCTTGTTTGTTATGAAAGTTACATAGTGCAGCTTTAATGGTGCACTGACTAACATTTGGATTCTTTAAAGTGAGTACTGTACAGAATGAACCACACACTATTTCATGAAATGAACATGTCCTTTAGAGGTTGATTCTTCAAGGTCCTTTTTCAACACAAAATGGGGAACTTGTAGACTTGATGCTAAATGACATGCTTATTCCACAAGTCCTCTTTGAAACAGCATGATTGAAATCTTAGTCCTCCTTTACGTAGACTTTCAAATATTAGTATTGTGTCTTTTTCACATTGAAATTGTGGGGTTGGGTTCAATTCACTTTTCAATGTCCTCTCCAGCCTGTTGACAAGGCATTGGGTTTATACATGCTTTATCGTCATATCGTCATGTAATTAGGACTTCCAACATATACTTTGATTACTCACATATAAAATGCTACATGTATCTATTCTATTCACATAATGCTTATACATGTATATATTGCTATATCCGCCCATCACAAACACGCAAACTGTCTAACGCCTGTCCCCGTCTCCCTGTCTCCCTGTGAGTGGACGTCCTGTGGTGATGCCCAACTTGGTGGACGTCCCGTTGTGATGGCCAAGAGGATACGATCCTCTCTACGTTGCCCCCATACCGCAAATGGATTATTAGCTCTATTCTATTTTCAATCTTTCAAAATGTTCTTATCTACCCCAGTTATTACACGTATATGTACATACATACCAACTGTTTCACCAGTTTTATTCTCCACCCATTGTCCATTGATCATCCATAGCAACACTATACTATTACCGACATCTAAGAAGGGAGATCCCCCCTTGAACGGCCCTTCTTCTCCCCTCCACATTGCCTGTGGTGCCTTTTTTCCAATTGCTAGGTTTTTAGTCAGTTTTTCCTTACCTTCGTGTGGGGTATGTCTGTTGCATTTATTTATTTTACATTTTATTTTGGATTTCATGGTGTTTTTTTGTTTTGTTCTTGATTTATTGTGATGGTTCTTCTTGACTTGCGTTTAAAGAAGACATGTTCGGCCCATGGGGACATTAACGTGTGTTGTCGGGCCTTACAAATACAGTTGATTTGATTTGATTTGAGGACTTGTCGTGTCATTGTGACTCTTTCTATTTTTCTAAATTACTACATGCCATGAGAGAGTTTGCCCTGGTAAAAATAGTTCAGTGAGGGACGCGCGGGTGCATCTTTGCTAATGAAATTGGATGTGGGAAATGATGCAGCATATGGCCAAATGTTCTCCAACAGAAGCGGGCGAGAGAGACGTCGGGGTCAGCCTGGGGAATAAAACGAGTTTGAAGCAAATGAAAACTAAATGAAAAATACAATGGCTGTGTTTGCCTCTGGGACCGGCATGCGTGCTTGCTTCAAAATAGGATGTTTATGAAATGCTCTGTGTGTGTGTATGTGTGTATGTGTGTGCGTGCGTGTGTGCGTGTGTGTGTGTGTGTGTGTGTGTGTGTGTGTGTGTGTGTGTGTGTGTGTGTGTGTGTGTGTGTGTGTGTGTGTGTGTGTGTGTGTGTGTGTGTGTGTGTGTGTGTGTGTGTGTGTGTGTGTGTGTGTGTGTGTGCAGCAGTATAGATTAGATGTGCTAAGCCTCTTATGTGATGGTTGTCCTTAATTTGTTTCAGCGCTGGGTCCTAGTGCCACCTACATCCACCCGTTTCTTCCTCAAATAATATTTCCCCACAAACAACCCAGAAAAAAATATGACAAAATACAGTATTGGCTACAACAAGTAAAAACAAGTGAAATTAAACAATTTACCTTTTAAGCTGTAGCCCTATTTTCCGAAATTTCGCCTAAAAGTACACGCCCAAGTAAATGGAAGATTGCTCGGTCAATTAGCATGTTCTTGGTATAGGAACATCTATGGACCTCGGGAATGTATTCCTAGTGTCAGAAATATTGTATCTGTTACTAGACTTGAGTAAATTGTGATGACATAAAGGAGAATATAAATTATGATTTGTTTTTGCATCTTTGCCGGTGAATAACACCATGCTAACATTGAGGTTCTTCATACGCTCACTGAGCTTATTCAGCACCTTCTTCAAGTGTACAAAAAATCTAAGCAAATGAATAAAAGGAAGATGATTAAACAGAATGATTTGTAGATACAGTAATCCATTTGAATTAGGCGGCTGGGTGGTGCAGCGGTCTAAGCGCTCGTCACCAACGTGTGAGACACGGGTATCGAATCCGGGTGTCAGCGTTGCTAAATTGGGATGGGAGAAAAACAGAAAAAGAAGGAGAAAAAGTGGATACAAAAATCCATTTGAATTATACATAAAAAATGTCATTATGAACTATAAATTACCTTATTATGGCCAGGTCATACATCTATGGATAGGGAAAAAGCTCCTCTTTCCAATGATAAAAGAGAGATCGAATTTGCATTATTCAGATGGAAATATTTTAAAACATCGGTAAACAAACGTAGTGCTGAAAATATACATTTTGACTGCTGTTTTGATAGGGTTAGGGTTTATACTCTTGGCTACATTTGAAAAAGAAACACAACATTAATTAATACAGCCTGTATTGATCGATTTATGATAAAACAGCAGGGTCCCAACGTAAGTAATTCTGTTTGAATTAAATAAAAAAATAAAAAAGGTTTCCTTTTCATTTAATTTTCATTTTCTTGTTCGCCTTTTCTTGTTAAGCTGTAAGGTCCCCACCTTACAGCTTAACAAGAAAAGGCGAACAAGAAAATGAAAATTAAATGAAAAGGAAACCTTTTTTATTTTTTTATTTAATTCAAACAGAATTACTATATCAATTTAATCAAAATTCCTTTAGTATTTGGCCTACAAGAACAACCAAAATTATTATATGATGTTCAATCTCCGCTCATATCATCTATTTTGTCCGAAAATAGCCTAACCTAAAGTTGAGTTTTCATTTGATCCAACGCATGGGGCTTTCCCATTGACTGTTCAGCTTTCATAGAAAAGTAGGCTGTACAAACACTGAAAATGTCATGTTCAACAATGTCAGTATGGTTATTTTAGAATACAATTAAATCGAGAAGCTAAAGTGCACAAAATAAATTGTATGACTTAAACACGTTACCAAGAAGTATTGAGAATATAAACCGCTTGTAGAAATAGTCAAAACAAGGTTATTTGGTGGGTAATAGGTAAGATAAAATAAAATAATATAAAATGATGTGCATGTCGAATAACGTCGACGGTTATGCGGTAAACAAACGATGGAGGAAGACGTTAGGGGAGCAGGTGCTTCGAAGAGTGCGCGTGTACACAGTGGCGCGCGCTCTAATTATACGTCTCCAAGAAACACGGTGTATCGCGTAGTTTTGAGGTCCCCCTCCCCTCTTCTCTCCTCTGCTAGCCTGCCGTGTCTCTGGCGTGCCGTTAGTCATTTTATTCCCCAGCTGTGTTAGAATACAAAGGACAACACCATACCTGAGAGTTGGAGCAGGTGGAGGTGGTCGCTCGAGACAGAAGATAGTCCAAAAGTTTGACCCCGTTACAAGTCGTCAACAACAACAACAGCAACAGCAACAACAACAACAACAACAACAACAACAACAACAACACCAACAACAACAGCATCATCAACAACAACAACATCAACAACACCATACACACAATATAGGCGCCCGGGGTAGATGCAGCAGGTGAACGATATTTATTTGACATTTTAAAAATGTTCAAACACACACACACACACACACACACACACACACACACACGCTGATAGTCTCTCTCTCTCTCTGTATATGTCCGCTTTGGCTTTACAGAGCTAGATAAACCCCTTATACCGTTTGGGCTGTACATGGGTCTGTGTGGATTTTAAACTATAAGAAATCCGATTCAATTAACAAGCGCAGAGAATCGGCTTTGGACGACACTGTGAAATTGTCTGGCCGCGGGGATGACAGGGCCAACTATAGCGACACACCCGAGCCGTCCGCTGGGAAACACATGTTTCTGACGAGAACGTCCATACCTTTTGGAAACTGTTGCGTGGAAGAAAATAGGCCTATTCTTCTATGTCGGGAACCGAAATAGTCTGTAGAGGGTCCACGTGACAGGAATGCTCTGTTTTAAATAAAGGCCTAGAATGCTAGGCTTTTCTCAATTTGGGGTCCCATGCTGAAACTGTTTAAGAATCGCTGAAATATATTAAATTACTCAAATAGATACATTATCGCCGACGTTAATGATAATGGCAGCATACAATAGAGAAATTGTCAACAAAGCCGACTTCGGGCATTATTATTATTATTATTATTATTATTATTATTATTATTATTATTATTATTATTATTATTATTATTATTATTATTATTATTATTATTATTATTATTATTATTATTATTATTATTATTATTATTATTATTATTATTATTATTATTATTATTATTATTATTTATTAATATATTTTTATTTGTATCAAGTCTTCACGTGGCAAATTCTTTTGAACCCACAAAAACATGGCGGAGCAAAAATGGTAATTGTTTTAGGCATAACAAACAAATAGTCTACAACTTTATAATGGGTTTCAATTTACTTTCACAGCAAGATCCCAATGTGTTTTACCTGTTGCCTTTTAAAAAAAAATTATAGCATAGTATATATAATTAGGCTACAAATATCTAGGCTTATTGATTATTAATTATGCTAGAGTTATTTATTATAGGTTAATGTTGGTTTCCTTAAACGACAATTCATTATTATTATTATTATTATTATTATTATTATTATTATTATTATTATTATTATTATTATTATTATTATTATTATTATTATTATTATTATTATTATTATTATTATTATTATTATTATTATTATTATTATTATTATTATTATTATTATTATTATTATTATTATTATTATTATTATTATTATTATTATTATTATTATTATTATTATTATTATTATGTGAAAAACAGTGAATACGTGAATGGCCAGGAGGGAGCATGTTTGGGATCAGGAGGGATTTAATCGGAGAACAACACACTCTTTGTGTTGGTTTTAATCCGGCCTGTACCCCCTCTCAACCCCTCCATTGCTCCATCTCTCCGCTTCCACTCGGACACCGTTGCCCAATTATTTCTGTCGGCCAATTTTGACAAAGGTCGATCGGTGCAGCGTAATGAAATGCCCTGCTTGGACGAGACAAGAGATTGGACATGGATACATGCTGTATTGATTCTGTTATGTCGTGTTTCTCCTGGAGATGGTCTATATCATGTGCCGCTACACCGCGTTAAACGGAGGAGAGGGCCCGGCCTGTCTATAGGACCCACGAGCCTCCCAAGTTGGGAGGCTCGTGGGCCCTATAGACAGGCCGGGCCCTCTCCTCCGTTTAACGCGGTGTAGCGGCACATGATATAGACCATCTTGTTTAAACACACTTAATAAATGTGACAAGAAATTATCTGTCCACAGATAGTCGTGATTCGAGGTCTCATCAAGTTTGTCTGTCCGTGTGTGGCAGCCATGATCATAATAAAAAAACGTCCATTACGTGTTTAACCGTATATGGCAATGCCACAGCTCACTGGTCAGTGTTGTCATTTAATGATTATTATCACCTGCTATTAATTACAATCACCGCGTTGTGAGTGTCTAATCGAAGTAATATGAAGCTATATACTATGAACTGTATAGATTCAGACTGCTTGTACAAAACAAGTTAAATTAAAATGAATACTTAAATGCTCTGAAGTCAGGATGTGATGGTGATGTTGTCTGGAGGCCCAAGTACATAGTAGGCTATACCCGACAGACAGGTGCAATGTAGAGGCCAACATATCATAATTAACTTAGCGTGTGTGTACGTGCGTGTGTGCGTGCGTGCGTGCGTGTGTGGTATGTGTGTGTGTGTGAGAGAGAGGGAGTGGGATTGTGCGTGTGTTCGGATGGAGAGAGCGAGAGAGGGGGGTTGAGGTAGAGAGGGAGAGAGGGGGGTAGAGGGAGAGAGGGGGGGTAGAGGTAGAGAGGGGGGGGGTAGAGGGAGAGAGGGGGGGTAGAGGTAGAGAGGGAGGGGGGTAGAGAGAGAGAGGGAGGTCCCCTGTTGGCCTGAGGGAGGGGTCAGTGTGTCTACTTGGTAAGAAGTTACTTCTAATTAGCCAGCCCTCTTCTCGCTCGCCTCACTTCTGCGTCCTTCAGCCAGCAGCTTACCGGCGTCTCCCGTCTGGTTCCGCTCTCCGACAAAAGACAAGCTCTACGACAACAGGCCCAGGGCCCAGCAGAACCCACACCCAGGCGACAAAAGACAACGGAACTTTTTTTTTCTTCACACGTTCATCATCTTGTCGACACCGGTCGCGCACCTTGGATTGAAATTGATAACTCTGAAACAGTTAGAACTCTGCTTAGACTAACTGATTTGGTCTCGGTTTGTTTGCGTTATCTTGACCAAAGCGTTACATGCCAGGTGACTGTAGTTGTGTTTTACAGGCCCAGACTGTGACAGCAGGTTGACCTGGCTCATACAGACACTATACTGCCGCTGACAGGTGCCTGCTGGGCCACACAGCCTCCGCCAGTCACAGGAGAGAGAGAGAGCCTACGGAGAGAGACAGGGTGTTAGACGACAACAAGGGAAAACAACAACAACAACAACAACAACAACAACAACAACAACAACAACCGACACATAAAAGCTTGAAAAAAACAAACAAGAGAAAGACAGAGGGAGGGAGTGGAAGAGGGAGGGAGTGATAGGAGAGAGAGAGAGAGAGAGAGAGAGAGAGAGAGAGAGAGAGAGAGAGAGAGAGAGAGAGAGAGAGAGAGAGAGAGAGAGAGAGAGAGAGAGAGAGAGAGAGAGAGAGAGAGAGAGAGAGAGAGAGAGAGAGACCCCCCTGGAGACTAGCAAGCAGACCCAGGCCTTAGAGAAGGAGAGAGAGTGAGTGAGTGAGGGAGCGTTTTAAAGCCGGCAGAGGCATGATGTCCTACATTAAGCAACCCCATTACGCCGTGAACGGGTTAACACTATCCGGTCCTGGAATGGATCTACTACACTCCGCCGTTGGATACCCCAGTGAGTAACACTTACATTCATTCATTTATATATATATATATATATACACATATATTTACGTCTTTAAACATGTCATTTGGATTGTTCCTTCAAGTAAAAATCGTTTCACTTTGAGGCGCAGAGACTGAAGGAATTCGCCGAAAATTCCACGCGTTCCAGGCGTTCCACGCACAACCCCTGTATATGATTAAAGGAAACAGTTACTCGGCAGAGCCAAGTTCAGTTCAAATTATTCAAGTCAATTCTAAGGTTAAGAGTTATGAGTATGAATTATGAATAGACGTCTCTGCGCGCTCCTTTGGAAACTACAGCATGTGGTTCCTTTGACCTATAAATTTTGCGGATTACAGAAGCAAAGAACAATAAAACGTGTGTGAATGGAAGCAGTTGCCCGTTCGCACACAGACACACTCGGTCAACAAAACAGCTGTCAATCTGTTGTTATTGTAAGCTACTATTGTAATTTGTAACCTATTTACAAAGGGTGTGTATTGCATTTTATTTCGGTGGCATAATGGTTTTTTGGTGCACACTTCTGAAGCTGTTGGTATGGCTTGGTCAGCATCTGTCATATCTGAGACATCTTAATCCACAATTTAAGTCAAACGTATAGGAACCCTTGAACTGAACGGCTTGACAAAAGGCTTATTATACAGTGTTTGTTTGATTTATTTCGATCCATTTAGTTAGGTTGTGACAAAATGTAATTCCAGGATATTATAAAACAATTTATTCCATAACGAATAACAAATAATAAGCCGATTTATTTATTATAATAATAATAATAATAATAATAATAATAATAATAATAATAATAATAATAATAATAATAATAATAATAATTATTATTATTATTATTATTATTATAATAATAATAATAATAATAATAATAATAATAATAATAATAATAATAATAATAATAATAATAATAATAATAGTATAACTAGCGGGATTCCTTGAATAATGCTTTTGTGATAACATGGTCTTTGAAAAACACATTTGTATCATCAAAACAATTATCTTGGTGATAAAAGGCTTTAAATATATTATTATGGAATTTGAATATGAATTTATAAATCTAATGCAAAACATCACCTCCCAAACAAACGCTATATTATTCCAGAACACTCCATATTACTTCAGAATTACCCCAGTTTAGACACAAATTATATAGATTAAACGAATTAAACGATTCCATCTTTTCACAAACGAATTCATACATTTGTGTTTGCTAGATTTATACCAACATTCTCATTCTCCAACGGACTTACGACAAAAAGGGCTTTCTCTTATAGGGCCATTTGAGACATTTTCGGGCAAGACATGAATATAGACAATATATTATAATATAATATTAATTATATATGATTTATTGGGGCGGTTGGTGAATCCCCAAATCGCCCCGAAAAGGTCTCAAATGGCCCTAAGAGAAAGCCATTTTTGTTGTAAGTCCTTGGATGCTATTTTGCAACTATGCTTTTGCAAGTGCTTAGGAGTAGGGTTTCAAACACCGGGACAATATGCTACTATAATCATCCAAACATTTTAATTCCTATCGAATAAAAACAGGATTTTCTTATGCAGACACCCCACGTAAGCAGCGCCGGGAGCGGACCACCTTCACTCGTGCGCAGCTCGACATCCTGGAGGCGCTGTTCGCTAAGACTCGCTACCCAGACATCTTCATGAGAGAAGAGGTGGCTCTAAAGATCAACCTACCAGAGTCCCGTGTCCAGGTAAGGGGCCTAGCTGTGCCTGTATAGCTTTTAAATTCTAATACTCAACAGTTTCAGTCATTTACATTTGGGCATAATGTGTGTTCCCATACCCTGTTTTGAGTCATTGCACTGAAGAGCCATATAGCTGGTTTGAAATGTTTTGGACAGTGCATAATTATACAGTATTTGCAGTTGGCAGATTTGTTACATCCCTACAGGATATATATATTATACAGTACATATACAGTATATATATTATTATATTATATTAAAAATCTTGAGCATATAGGTGCTTTCACTCAACGCACTAGAGTGCTTGGCTACCAAGAGAGACTGATCATTTTCATTAAAAAAAGAAAAAAAGGTAAAATGGCAGCTTATGGGGCCCCCTGGTGGCTTCGGGGGCCCTATGCAACCGCATAGTCTGCTTTTGATTGATTGATTGAAAAGTTTATTAACAGATTGCAGAATGGGTACAGTACAGTACAGCTCAATACATACAATTGTTAAGAGGATGCAGACCAGAGAAAGACTTTCGTCTTGTTTCCATCAGGGTCCCCCATTTTCAATTCATCATATGACACACATGACATACAGATAGACAGTACTGCTACATCTATACATTTATGACATACCAGATTTTCAAATACAGTACTGTTTGTGATACTAAAAAAAACCAGAAGAAGAGTGTATATACATTTGACATAGAAACTGTGCATTGGGGGAGGTTGGGTGGGTGGGGTGGGGCTGTACATTGGAGCGTGCCCTGCATGCCCAAGAAACGGCCCTGAGTGTGAATGTGATATCACCAGAAAACACTCTACCTCTACTAGTATTTAACTATGAATGAACTTTCCATCTTTAGAAAATAAAGTCAACCTTTATTGTTTTTAACTATGAGTGAACACAAGACTCTACTTTAGATAACGTTTGAAAACATTGTTCCTCTGAAAACTTAAAACAGAGTTATATGGTTCTAGTTTGAGGTACTCAATTTACAATTTTTATGTGGTGTTCATGTGTGTGTGTGCATGTGTGTGTGTGCATGTGTGCGCGTGAGTTAGTGAGTGACTGACTGACTGTGAGTGAAAAGGCTATACAAGTCTACATTAAACAGACTTACAGAACTCAAGTGTCGGTCTGAAAACTAACCCTGCAGTGGTCCTCCCTGGTGCACTCCTTTCCTCCTCCACTCTCCTCTGCTAACTACCTCAGGTCTGGTTCAAGAACCGACGTGCCAAGTGCCGTCAGCAGCAGCAGCAGAGCACGGGTCAGTCCAAACCGCGGCCTCCAAAGAAGAAGGCCTCCCCTGCCCGAGACGCCAACGCCGACATCAACGCCAACCCCGGCAATGGCCCCTACAGCCCCCCACCCCCAGGCACATCCATCACGCCCAGCGCCAGCTCGGCCAGCGCCACTGTCTCCATCTGGAGCCCGGCCTCCATCTCCCCGCTGCCGGACCCGTTGTCAGCCTCTTCCGCGCCCTGCATGCAACGCTCCACCGCCTACCCCATGACCTACGCCCAGGCCCCGGCCTACACCCAGAGTTACGCTGGCTCCTCCTCCTACTTCACAGGGCTGGATTGCAGCTCGTACCTTTCCCCCATGCACCCGCAGCTCACAGGCACCGGCGGCGCCCTGAGCCCCATCACGGCCTCCTCCATGGGCGGGCCCCTCAGCCAGTCCCCGGCCTCGCTGTCCTCCCAGGGCTACACAGCCGCCTCGCTGGGCTTCGGTGTCGACTGCCTGGACTACAAGGACCAAGCTGCCTCCTGGAAGCTCAACTTCAACACCGCTGACTGTCTGGACTACAAAGACCAGAACTCCTGGAAGTTCCAGGTCTTGTAACAAGGAAGTGTGTGTGTGTGTGTGTGTGTGTGCGTGTGTGTGTGCGTGTGTGTGTGTGCATGTGTGTGTGTTTGTGTGTGTGTGTGTGTGTGTGTGTGTGTGTGTGCATGTGTGTGTGTTTGTGTGTGTGTGTGTGTGTGTGTGTGTGTGTGTGTGTGTGTGTGTGTGTGTGTGTGTGTGTGTGTGTGTGTGTGTGTGTGTGTGTGTGTGTGCGTGCGTGCGGTCGTGCGTGCGTGCGTGTGTGTGTGTGTGTGTGTGTGTGTGCGTGCGTGCAGTCGTGCGTGCGTGCGTGTGTGTGTGTGGCAGTGAGATGGGTTGGGTGGTGTGGGCGGGTGAATGGAGTCAGGAGAAGGAGGAGGAAGGAGGAGGGGAGAAGGAGGGTGTTTTGGAAGAGGAAGGAGTGAAGTGGAAGGGTAAGGAGATGGTGTAGCAAGGAGAACAACTCAAGTCTCCTGCTCAGTGTTAAAAAAAAGAGAGGCAAGCAAAATAGACTGGGGACACAAATATCAACCAATCATATCAGTCTATGAACTCATTGCTGAGAACATTTCTCTCTGTCTCTCTCTCTCTTTCTTTTTGTTATGTTTTGGAGATGTTTGTGTGGAAGCTGTTTGGCTCACTGATCTATTGATGCATTTGAGGCTTATTAGTGATCGTAAGTAAGAGACAACAGTCAATTATGTAGCCGTCACAAAGACAAATCAAACGGTTCGAAATTAAGGAGCGACCAATTCGTCAAAAAGGAAAGCAATACTGCAATGTCTGTACAATGAGATCCAACCCATCTGTAACATGAGATCCATTTATCTATAACCGAGATCCACTGATCTATAACTCAATAACTAAAAATTACAACAGCTTTAGAATGTACTAATCAGCAATCACAGGATGGATAAAAAGAAATGATAGAAATAAATGGGAGTAATCACTATGAGTGCAGTATCACAATAGTACAGCCAACACAAGGATTTAAAGTGAACACGCCGTTGAAACACACTCAGTCTAGCTCCACCTTTTGACTGACGAGTTTCATTTGAATGCAGTTCAGTGGTTCTTGTGAATTGTTTTTTTTGTACTTTGTGACAACCGAACAACAATGGAGAAATTCAACACAGCAAACGGTTTTGACTTGGCCTTGACTTGGACAAATTTTATCCAGAGTTTTATTTTTTTTCATTACTTCAGACTCAACGTTTATAGCCTAATATAAGTTGCGTCTGAGTAATAACCAAAATAGACCCTTCATTGAATTTGATTCAGAATTTGACAGAGGTCAGAGATAATGTTCAGAGATAATGTTATTATATCTTTCAACACTTTGTCTCTTTGTTGTTGTTGTTGTTGTTGTTGTTGTGGTTGTTGTTGTTGTTGTTGTTGTTGTTGTTGTTGTTGTTATTGTTATTTCTTGCTCTGATGTATTTCTTTGCAAAAAAAGAAGAAGAAGCTGCTGTTCATTCGTGAACTATATCTGACTGAGGAAACTATCTGACTGAAGAACCTTGGAGCCAAACAGGACATCCAGACAGACAGACAGACAGACAGACAGACATGTCTATTCACCTGAATACCTTTAGCATAATACATTTTGAGCAAAGCAGGGGAGACACAACAGGCCTTTGGACTATAGATATACAGTATATAATAATCCAAAGGGGTGACGATTCCTAGTAGCCTTGTACGTTGTTGTTCGGCCCTTGTACACAATACCATGTGGGGTACAGAGAGAGAGGGGACAGGGCTGCTGGCTAAGTCAAGCAAGAGCTCAGACAATCAGTAGTGTCATAGCGGTATTTGAGCAGGAGCATATTTTGTCACTCTACCATCCTATACGAGTCAGTGGGAATCAGTATTACTGTATATAATATGAGCCATTATGAATTAGGCTGAGAGTTGGATAAACTGTGACCCTACCATCTAATATGAGCCTATATTAATTAGGCTGAGAGGTGGGTTACATTGTGACCCTACAATCCTATATAAATCAGTGGGAATTAGGCTGTGAGGTGGATACATTGTATACCATGCCAATGGGAATTAGGATGAAAGCTGAGTCCACTCTATCATGCCCAATGAAAGAGGTGTCAATATGCTTTACCCCCCTGACTACACTACTGCTTATTACCAACAGAACGGCTCTAATAATACCAATTGTGGGAAATGCAACAAAGACTGTTTGGACTGTACTGTAGCTATCGGCTGTCAGAGTATATCTTTCGGCCCTTTCTCTGTGTGTGTCACTTTGTGTGTATGTGTATGGGGGGGGGGGGGGGGGGGGGGGTAGTGGTCGACTGATTGTTGAAGAA
The DNA here is from genome assembly GCF_963971535.1 of Notolepis coatsorum. NCBI lineage: Eukaryota > Metazoa > Chordata > Actinopteri > Aulopiformes > Paralepididae > Notolepis > Notolepis coatsorum. Next base: position 176,113,454 of record NC_140165.1, on the reverse strand, counting down.
GTTCTTACTCACAAACTCAAATCTACCCTGAATGGCTTAATGAAAAAAAGAAACCTTGCTACCGAAAGCCTGTTGTACTAAAGAGCTGTTTGCCAGGAGAGAGGACTATGTGTTGGAGAAAGGGAAGGGTCTGGGGCCAACGTGTGGGGCCACCCTTGCACAGAGAGTATTAGGTGTCTCTCTGGATACAAGCTGTAAAGATGTGATGGTTACCACTATGTGTGTTCGATGTATCGTTTCATCTTTTTGTATTAGACTATAACAATATAATGTTTCTTTGAAAAAAATTGTGAATTCTTCGAAGTAAAAAAATAAAGTGTGTTAATTTGTTTGAAGTTGATATTATTATCATTATTATTACTATCATTATTACTATTATGTCTTGAGATAATATTGATATTGCTAATATACTATTGTCTTTTTTTGTAAATATAAAAAAACAACATGCAATCATGTCTGGTACCGATTAAACATGTTACACAGACACACCACAACACAATCTGTCTCTCTCTCTCTCTCTCCCTCTCCCTCCTCTCTCTCTCTCTCTCTCTCTCTCTCTCTCTCTCTCTCTCTCTCTCTCTCTCTCTCTCTCTCTCTCTCTCTCTCTCTCTCTCTCTCTCTCTCTCTCTCGTTTATTTTTCTTAATATCTAGACAACTGCCAACTTTTTCTTTTCTGTTTATATTTTTCTGGTTTCTTTGTTGTTGTTTTTTTTCAAACTCAGGGGTTTATCCAATAAACGTAGCAGTATAATAGGACACAACGCTGTGTAAATGCTTCTTAATCACACACTCCTATCATCTTCTGCTCATTTCTCTGTCATGAATCAACTTTTTTTTGTATATTTCATCATGTGTTCATCAAGTCTTAAGTGTTTGACGAGTCTCAAACACTATGACATGCTAGATAGATAGATTGTTTCTGAGACATTAAAGGAATTCATAAAAAAAACATGGCAGTCCAGTGTGTTTCCTGCTTGTATGGACAGTGAATTGTCAAATATTCATGTAATATTTATATGTAACATCATATTAAATACGTCATCTTAATGTTTATTGTTTTTTTTCAGGAATTTACCGAACTTAATGGCTGTATCACACACAATAGGAGTTTTATATGTCTCTGAGACACACATACATGTAGGCATTTCAAGGGGGCTGACGCATTGGAATGGAATGTGACCACCCTGCCAGTTCAAGTTTAAGTATATTTTCTGAATGTATACTTTGTTACGATTTATGTATTCAGAAAGTATAAATTGAAATCATTTAAGTTGTGCGCTAAAAGTTGTACTTAAATATATTGAAATTATAATTTAGATTTTTGGTTACCTTTGCTTTCCAAAATAGACACTTTTACTAATAGCTTTACTTAAATTGAGATGTCATCCATTTTAAATATTTACATAATGTTCTTCCTGTGCCCCAGGACAGCTCAGTTCTTTAACTGCGACCCGCAGCTCTATAGGTCACTTTGTCGGTTGATTTGGTCCACAAACATTTCCTCATCGTCTAGCGGCCACATGTTTTGCTCTAGGAGGCTGAAATTGGGCACGGAGGTCAAGTGAAAGTGTATGTGAAGGTGTGTGTGTGTGTATGTGGTCATGCCAATTGGCTAAAGGGGGCGTGCCAATGGGAGTGGCTTATTGCAAAAAGGTTGCAGCAATTGTGTTTTTTTAAGTGTACTTAGATTACACTTACAGCATATAAATGAGTATCATATAAACATGTGCTTTGAATTATAATGAATAAGAACTACAAAGAATACATTGCAAGTATACTCTTAGAAAAGTACATATGGTAGAGCGGTTAGGTGGTCGGGCGGAGATTGCGTTCGTCACCAGCCCCGGAGCTGTGAGCTTGGTTCGCCTGTTCGAATCCAGCTCACAGCTCCGGGGTTGTCACCAGCTTGGCTGGCCGTCTGCACTGATACAATTGGCTGTATCAGAGGGTGGGAGAAGCTGGCGGGGTGGGTCCGGGTCGTTGTAAACAGCGACTCCTACAGTTCGGTCGGGGCGCCTGCTAAGCGCGGATTGGACGTGAGGGGGATAGTGTGATCCTCCCACACGCTACGCCCTCTCAATGAGAATCCCCGCTGCCAGGTGAAAAGAAGCGTGATTGGCTGGACGTGTGTCGGAGGAAGCACGTGGTAGCCTCCACTCTCCCAAATGATCTGACTGTGGGGGGTAAAGCGCAGCGACCAGGAAGGGACTGGGAATTGGCATACGACTAACATTGGGATGGGAGAAAATCGGAGGAAAATGGAGGGGGAAAAAGACCAAAAAAAAAAAAAAAAAAGTACATATGGTAAGAAATACACTTTTAACATATACAAAACACTTTTACAAAAAATATACTTTCAGTATGGAAAAAGCATTTTATAAAATTACTTTGGGAGAATGACCCCACACACCAAGTGGGTGGAAGATAATGCATTCCTATAGGGTGATTCCGATTGTATTAAAAAATCACAAAGGTATCTTATAAGGCCTTTACCTGATGTGTAATTCATCTTATTCCTAGAAAGGCAGGCAGTGAGATAATTAAGCAATAATACACGAGAAGTTGTGGTATGCCACTCGAGTGTATTATTGCTTTTATACAGCAGGTTTCACCGTCGGGAAAAGATATAGGATGAATACAGACAATTCTAGGGTCTATGGCCCTCATTCATCAACCTGACTTACGCACAGATTTGTGCTTACCCTGTGCGTACGATCATTTCTAAGCAAAGAGTGGGATTCATCAATTTCAACTTGAACTTGACTCCGTGCTTACGTCTACGCACAGCTCGGAGCACACTTAGCTGACGCCCAGTGGTAGAATATCGTTACTACGCATAAGCACTCCTCAGTTCTGCATTAGTTTCAAGGCGGAAATAAAGACACTGGCGCGTGTTCTGTATGACCCCCGTGATTCATTATAGTTCATTGTGAAATAGCGATATTAGTGTAATTATTGTCAAACCCTAAATAGCATGTGGAATAGGTCTTTCTCTCCGAATGAATGCAGGTTTATATATATAGCGTTATGGGGTGCACTGACTGCGCTCGCAGGAACTGTTTTCAGAGATAGCATCAGATAGGGATGAATGAGGGGCAGTCTAATTGCAGAGAGAACATAATATTAACTAGAGTCCACTACCCGAGACACCTCCTTCATTTGTACCGCAATTTGGGACCCAAATTGGAGCTACGAGCTTAAAAGCTTTTCCGTGCTTATTTGATCAAGGTCCAGCTGCAGAGCCGGAGAGACAGACAGCAGAGAGACAGACAGACAGACAGACAGATAGACACTGTTCCACAGTGTGTGTGTGTGACCACTAGTCTCCTAGTAGAGACCCCCCCCTCTGGACCACCTCCCAGTAGAGACCCCCCCCCCCCCTCTGGACCACCTCCTAGTAGAGACAAGTTTTCTGAAATGTATGTTTATATATGCAAATGAGGCACTTCCCCATTAAATATGTGGACATTTATGGATGCAATAAGGCAAAATGAAGTAAAATGAACAACTAAATGTGTGTTATTGACGTTTTATTGTCACTAGTTTCATAGAAGACATGTTTAGGAAGCAAAATAACAGAATCTCAAAATCAACAAAAAAGGTATATTTGCCTATTCACCTGCAGTGTCTCGCCTTAATCCTCATCTTCGTCTTCTTCCTAGAGAAGTCTCTACTAGGAGGTGGTCCAGAGGGGGGGGGGGGGGGGGGGCTGAGTCTCTACTATTAGACTAGTAGTCACACACACACGCACGCACGCACACACACACACACACACACACACACACACACACACACACACACACACACACACACACACACACACACACACACACACACACACACACACACACACACACACACACACACACACACACACACACACACACACACACACACACACACACACACACACACACACACACACTGTGGAACAGTGTCTGTCTGTCTCTCTGCTGTCTGTCTCTCTGCTGTCTGTCTCTCTGCTGTCTCTCTCAAAATAGTATAAGTGCTATCTTGGCCCTGAGAGTTGCTCTCCGGCTCTGCAGCTGGACCCTCTCAAATCAGCACGAAAAAAGCTATAAGCTTATAAAACGATTTAATATGCTAAACTTCGTTTTAAATTCCTTAATTCACTTTTGTTTATTTCATAAAGATTTTCCCGACATAATGATACCTGCCCCGACCAGATCCGTGACTCTGTTGCGATACAGATGAATTATCTACTCAGAAAGCTTATAAAACAATTTAATATGCTAAACTTTGTTTTTAAATTCTTTAATTCACTTTTGTTTATTTCATAAGGATTTTCCCGACATAATGATACCTGCCCCGACCAGATCCGTGACTCTGTTGCGATACAGATGAATTATCTACTCAGAATAGTATTATAAAGTGGCTATCTTTTATGCTGTCGATCACTGCTGGCCTGGTATGTGCGTGCAGAACCTTTATTTCAGCGGGGACTGTAGTATTTATTTGACGTTACTGTACAATATATGTGTATTAAAAGAAGGAGCTGTCTTTTATTGTATTATAATAATTATTAATATTAAAAATAGATTAAGAAAGGCATTCTTATTCCAGCATGCATTAATGACACTAATGGGCAACGGCAAAACAGTGGTTAATGGTCTTTATTAGTGTTTGCGGTGTCCAGGCAGCAATGGTCTTTTAGGAAGTAATAGGTATAATATCCGACAGTGTACAACACCCTCGGTTTAGTCCATTCTTCCACATTTCATGGGGGTGTCCATTACAATCGGGCGGTTTTGGTATGCAAATACGTGAAAGTGTGCACGAGCCTCGGCGCAGGGCCAAGGTGAGATTCATCATGACAGGTGTGCGTAGAACCTGTGTACGCACGGTTGATGAATCCCGATTTTCCTGTGCATACACTGATTCTACATTCTGTGCTTATGTGTGGAAATAGAACATGTTCTACGCACACGTTGATGAATGAGGGCCTAGGAGTCTACAAGGAACCCACTTGGGGAATCAAGACTGGGTTCAGGAGGCTCAGCAGCAGGAGCCTGACCCAGGAGGAGGTCCGCCTGGATGTCTGTTTGTTCCCACTAACATGCGCTCGCAGGTCCTCCAGTGGGGTCACTCCTCTCATCTTACTAACCATCCTGGGCCCTCATTCATCAATGTGTGCGTAGAACATGTCCTATTTCCACACGTAAGCACGGAATGTAGAACTAGTGTACGCACAGGGAAGTCGGGATTCATCACACGGTGCGGTGCGTACGCAGGCTCTATGCTCCTCCGTGTTGATGAATACCACTTTGTTCTACCGTCAATGCTCGTGCATGATTATCCATATATGGTCATGAAAATGAGGAAACACCCCCCATGGGATGTGAAATAATGGACATTGCTGAGAAACTCCACGAAGATTGTTCACTGCTGTCGAACCAAGAAGACACTATCGGGTATTATGGGATAAATAAAAGGCGGACTTGTAAACGTGATGTCAGATATCAACGGCTCCCTAAGACCATTGCTGCAATTCTGCCTGGACAGCTCAAAATACTAATAAAGACCGTTCGTTGATCACTGTCTGTTTGGCGTTGGTTGTGTGTCATTATAACCGTGCTGTAATATGAATGCCTTTATTAGTTGTGTTCGATTGGCTATATGATTTTTAGAGGCATCTATTTTGTTGTCGGCTAATAAAGACCGCGCTGGAATATGACTGCCTTTTCCCGTGTTGTTTGATTAATACCCAGGGATTAAAGTTCTCCTCAATTTTATTCCAAATCGCGATGGATCTCCCGTCAATTTTCTACCTGCTGCATATGATTTCTAGAGGCATACTACAATCTATTTTGATGTCAGTATTGGGTAGCCTATATAAACAATAATAGAGAGCATATACAAGAACAATGAATCTCACTGCATGTATGATGTAGCCTGCCTTTCAATACATGAACTTGAATTCCATCATGTTTGTGTGCGGGACTCACAAGGCTGTTGTCACAATGGGTGGTACCGGTACAGTAATAATTACAGTCCACACAATATCACGATCCATGCCATAGCCTATGTTCTATTAGGACATGATCTGTGACGACAAATGTTCTAGAATGTTTGAAGATATCATACTCTGACAGCATGCCTATGATCAACAAAAACGCGAACTTGAATCCCATCATATACATAGTCTGTCCACTATAGTGTCATTGCAATGCGTTTTCTATTCTTTCTTATACAGTAAAAAGGGGGAAGAACACTATATTCATATGACTTGTATTCTGCTTACAGCTTCGAAATTCCACTTGTTTCGTTTAACGTAAAGCCTTTTAAATATAATCAAAACGTTCCCGTGTTTCTGCGGTCTGCGCAAAATAATAACGAGTTGAGCTTTATGATTTATGATGAATTGAAAATGGGGGACCCTGATGTAAACAAGACGAAAGTTGGTCTGCATCCCCAATTAACAATTGTATGTACTGAGCTGTACTGTACTGTACCCATTCTGCAATCTGTTAATAAACTTTTCAATCAATCAATCAATCAAGCTACGCGTAGCGCAGTCAGTAGCCTACACCCCGTATATTCCGATAACGCTATATAAACCATGCTGCATTCATTCTGAGAGAAAGATCTATTATTCCAAATGCTATTTATAGGGTTTTGACCATAATTACACTACTGTTGCTATTTTACAATGAACTATAATGAACTACGGTTCGTACAGAACATGCCAGTGTTATTATGCACAGAAGCTCATTTCCTTGTTGTAATAATATATTCTACCACTGGGCGCCAGGTACGCCTGGTCTGACCTGTGCGTAGATGTAAGCACGGAGTCAAGTTCAAATCGAAATTGATGAATCCCACTCTTTGCTTAGAAATGATCGTACGCACAGGGTAAGCACAGATCTGTGCGTAGGACACGGTGATGAATGAGGGCCCTGGGGTCCACCGCACCCTAGACTTTCTTAAGAGGAGGTTCTGGTGGCCTGGGATGATGGTAGACGTGTGGGAGTTTGTGGCAGCCTGCACCATTTGTGCCCAGAATAAGACATCTCAACAGTGGCGGACTCAGGCTGTTTGAAGGGCAGGGGCGAAAAGAAAAAAAGGGCACCTACTGCACAACATGGGACCCCATCAGCATCAGTGAGAAAAAAGATATGATGCGTCATGTATGGTGAAATAGTCTTCATCCTTGATTAAGATTAACATTAGAATAACATAGACAACCCAGATTAATAGTATAACCACACCTCTATGATAAAAACACACAGGGAACAATACACCTTTCAAATGTTTATTTCACCTCATTGTCATGGTGTTTGAAAAGTAGATTTATCATGGTGTTTGAAAAGTAAATTATCATGGTGTTTGAAAAGTGGATTTATCATAGTATTTGAAACTTAGATTTATCATGGTGTTTGAAAAGTAGATTATCATGGTGTTTGAAGGCCTAAACCAGGGGTGCCCAACCTTTTTTGAACCAAGATCTACTTTTTAATTTACCACCTAGCCGAGAGCTACCAGCCAAAATTTTACCTACTCTCGGCTAGTATTAATAGTATTAGTAATACCCATTCAATATGCACATGACAGAACATATTATATGGCATATAATATTTTCTGTCATGTGCATATTGAATGGGTATATAATATAATATGATATTTTATATATCATTGTAACGGTGTAGTGTAGCAATTACAAGAATGACGAGACTAACTTCTCACGTTGGGCATGCAGGCAGCATGACCCATTTATTTCACACTCTGCATACACAGTTCTATTTCATTATGGCTGCCGCTCAGCATCATTCTGCACGCACTTCACTTCGTGCACGCGCACTGAATAAAAAATTCCACAATGTACCTTTACATCCCAACATTCGTCTGGCCACACCCCTATCCGCTTACCTTCATAAGCAGGTGTGTGGTCACCTACTCGCCTCCTTCTTCACTTTCACCACAAGGAAGTGCCTTCGGTAGATCCCACACTTGACGAGGTTGTTAGCTGAAGAAAGTTGAGACGTGTTTACATTTTTTCTTGTTTTTTTCTTCTCTCATATATTCGAAAGAAAAAAGCTAAGTCATAATGTCTACTTCGGAGGGTCGCGCTCGCGCTCGCTGTTGGGCGGCCGACTCCAGTAGTCTGCTGTATGTGAGGGACGCGGGCTCGGAGGAGGAAAGTATGCAGGGGGAACTGCATGCTTTGTTTCCCGAGCTCATGGCGGCGGCGGCAGTCGCAAATGGCGTGCCGCTGCCGCAGCCACTGCCTGTTCCTGTCCCTGATGATCTCATAGGTCATCTATGGCAACGTCGCCCGGTGAGAGGGGTGGACGTTGTCTACCTATTTTTCCCCTCAATGGCGGCCTATGTCCGTCAGGGCCAGGTGGTCTCCCACATCATAGGCCTTACTCCCGCCTACATGCAAGTCACGCGGGTGGCGGGTTTGGTCAACGGCATGAAGGAGGGCGTGCCACAGCTTGATAGGCCGATGGCGGCGCTCCTTTGTCCGGAGGTGGTGTGGGAGCCGTTACGGAAGCCGGTTCCCCAAGGGAAATCGGCGAGGCGGTTGGCATATTGGAGCGACCAGTCATTTATCACCGGAACACAATCTTTAGCTGCCGCGTCTAACATCGGATTCATGTCCGGGATATTGACGGGCGGCACGGAGCTGACTGATTTACAGCATGATCAGCTCGCCCAGTCGGCAGGAGCCATCCTGCATCTGACTCAGCCGCAGGCTATAGCCGCTGGGAAAGTGCGCGCCCTGGCCACTCTGATCCAGCGCCACCTTTGGCTGGAGCAGGCGCGTGTGCCGGAGAAGAAGAGGACTCCACTTCTGACGGCACCCCTCTCCGATGCTGGACTATTCGGGACGGCACTGCAGCTGATGACCTCAACCTGCAGGGAGATGCAGGAGGAACACTCCGAGTCAGATGGCCGCGCGTCGTCGAGGTTCCTCCGCCGTGGCCGCCGCTGCCACCGCCGCCACTGCTGGACCTTCAGCGAAGAAGGCCAGGAGGAGAGAGGGCGCCTCCGCTACTGCAGCCGGCCCATCTACGCCCGGGGGTGACGGTAGGGATCGTCGAGACCAGCCGCCGATCGTTTACCGTCCCTCCGGGGCTCCCCGGGGTGGCAAATCCCGAGCGGCTCGTGGCAGGCGTCGCTAAGACCCAGTGACTTTTTCCCTCTGTGGTCCCCCCCTGTTTCCCTTCCCGGCCCGCTATGATTTTGTTCGAAAATAAAGAGTCCCCTCTAAAGGGGGACTGTATTTTTTGTTAACAAACTGTGTGTTTATTCACCAAACATATGATTGGGTTGCAACGTGTGAATCTTTCGCTAGTATGGGTTGATAGGAGGGCTAGATGTTACATTCATGTTAGAGCTTAAGCAAGGCCTGCAGCCTACACTACAGCCTCGACCTGAATCTCCACATAAAGGTAGAGGTTAGTTGTGTGCTCTGTTGCTTACACAGTGATATTGAGCTGCAACACTATTGTGTTGGGTTTGCAGTAATGCTTGTATGAAAACGTACCGTGGCTCAGCCGTTCTCTCTCTCTATCAATGTTTTTCTGTGTTACAACATGGATGCGGGTGTAGGATTCACACACACACAGAACTTGGTCTTGCTATAAACCCTGTTCACAGATGTGTCTGTGGTTAGCGTGCATTGTATTAGCTTGCGCTATTCATTGGCATTGCTACTAAAGGTATCATATGGCTATTGTTGTTGTTGTATGCAAGGGTTGGGCTTGTGAGGGGGTGCCAGATAAACCCCTCCTTCCCTCTTCTGATTGGTCAGGGGGTTTCTTGGCCTCTCTTTTTCATTCAGTCAGGGCCAAGCTTTTAGGCGGCTTGGCAGGGAGGGGGGGGGGGGGGTTTCCCAGACTCTGCACCCATCACAGGCGTTTCAGTCTTGGGTTTCCCCCCGTCATAGCACACGTCACTAGGCACGTTGCTATTGGACGATGACTTCCGTTTAGACCCGTATGTAGGGTCTGTTGTTGTCAAGTGTTGGGGTAGAGTGTAGGAACTTAATGTTCTACTACGCTCAATATACACGTAACTTGAGTCGGTTGGTCACATGACTCAATGTTACCGTGGTTTTTCAATCTATGGCTCACGTGGGAAGTCTCTCTGAGGAGTTCCGTCTCTCCTCTGTGGTAGGGATGACGGGATATAAAAATGTAAAAAATGTTTACCCTCGGCTGCGTCAAGTGGGATTCATGTCAGTCGGTGTTTCTTTCTTTTTTAATAAAAAGTGTGGAGAATGTGAAGCACGACAACCTTCTTGTCGTTCTCCCAGGCGCCTTGAAGGATCAATGTGGGGTCTGTTAGACTGTCCATTGATATGTTTTGGGTCCCGACGCATACATAGTGCTGGCTCGGGGTGTTTCTATTCAGAATCATGTGGGTGGCTAGTACAACTTGGTTACTTGTTATTAAAACAGTGTTTTTATAAAGCAACTGGGATGGGGGATTTTTTCCTCTTCCGAGAGCCTGTTACTGGGTCTCGACGGATTCTCGTTCATATCTGGGGGATGTTAACGGAATAGATCGGAACATAGGTAGAGGGGTCTCACGCCCTTGGGGTGGGCCACCGAGCGCGGTGTAAACAGGACCGTCTGGGTGGCGCCCTCTTTTCATGTTTTAGATCAACACGCATATCTGCCCCTTCTCCTGGAGTAGGCATGTCGGCGTGGTTAGGGCACGGGACTGGTTCTGGTCACGCTGGTCCAGGTCAGTTAACCCGTTGTCCGCCGGGGCTGCAGATCTGCTGTTCTGGTACCCTGAGGGACTTGGGCTTTTTTCAGGGGAAAAAATGTCGGGTAGGCCCGGGTGTCACAGGGTTAGGTGTTATGGAGACCCTTTGTTGGGTACATGTTGTACCTGGCACTATTGTAAGGGGCTGGTTCTCCTTCTTTCGCTCCTCTCTCACGCATGGCGAAGAGGGGGCTGTTGGGGTGGTCTTCGGGACCTCCTCTGGTAACCCTGTGTGCTTCTCGAGCCGCCGGGCCCGGTCCGAAGTAATGTTTCGTTGAAACCGTAGGCCTGGGATAACCCTTTTTTGGAAACTAAAACACTTGTGCTGCGGTATAGCTGGTGTGTTTTGGAGTTTTTCTTGAGGGGTTATAGGAACAACCACCGTCTGTGTACCGAGAGGGTGGTTGATTCCCTGGTGTGTTGGAGCAGAGTCAACTCCCGGGTTGCCCGGGTGAGTGTGTTCCTGCACGTTCATGACGTCTGCCAATCGTGTCAGCCTTCTCTGCCTCGACCCCTCTGGGTGGTTTTTTTTTGATGGAGGCTTTTGTCATGGTGCTCAACAACGCCAGCATACGCCCCTTCCGCCGGGGGGGCTGTTTTCAGTTGACCCCTTTTGGCGCCTGTCTCGTCCGCAGTGCTCCAGGCTCAGGTCTACAGTCTGCTGTCTGGTATCCCCGGTGCGCTGCCTGCTTCCGTTGGTTAACCTTTTTTGAGTGCTTTACAGCCATGCTGACTGCCTGTTCTGCAGGGTCAGTGTGCCAGGCGGTGTACTATTGGGGGGTAAGGGCCCACTCTTGGAGGGGCTCTATCCGAATACGCTGGTGATGTGGGGGGCGGTGTCACTAAGTGACCGCCTGGTGGGGTTTTGATGCCTGGCGTCATTGACCTCTCCGGGCCCCCTTTTTCCAGGGGATCCAGTCCCTTCAGTGGGTCTGGGTCTTCCTTCGCGCTCCGCTGCTACGGCCTTGCCACAGGGTTGGGTTTGCTCTTGACCCCGTGATTCTGGGGGCAGTAACAAGGGTTGTTCCTTCCATTCGTTCCCTGGTGGCATGCGGGTTGTGCGTGTGCGTAGTCGTGGGGTCAAGCCACGGTCTGCTCACCCTGTGCGTTGAGTTGCTTGAGTTCCTCTTCGCACGGTCGGATCCGTCTCCCTCCCCTCCTCCAATAGGGAGGGTATCCTCCATTAGGGAGGGTCGGGGGGGCTCGGTCCTCCCCGGTCTGATGGTTGTGGGGGGCCTCAGCAGGGTACATTTGTCGAGCTTTGGCTCCCGCTCAGCTCCTCTTGTGCAGAATGATGCTGAGCGGCAGCCATAATGAAATAGAACGTAAGGTTATGTATATAACCAAGTTCTATGAATTATGGTGACGCTCAGCATCAGGACGCCGCTGCGGCCCTTGATCTCGCCTTGTGGTGAAAGTTTGGGAAGGAGACGAGTAGGTGACCACACACCTGCTTATGAAGGTAAGCGGATAGGGGTGTGGCCAGACGAATGTTGGGATGTAAAGGTACATTGTGGAATTTTTTATTCAGTGCGTGTGCATGAAGTGCGTGCAGAATGATGCTGAGCGTCACCATAATTCATAGAACTTGGTTATATACATAACCTTACGACAACACACACACTCAATTCAATGGGCATGAGAAAACATGAGTTTACATTGCCAAAGCAAAAGTGGAACAATACAATCAAAACAAAAATTATATATGTACAATTAAAAGGGAATAGGAATGATGTGTAAACAGAGCTGTCACATTGCAACTGACAACACACTAGTGTTGTCACGATACTGGAATTTCGAACTTCGATACGATACCTTGAAAAGTATCGATATTCGATACCATTATTGATACCACAGGGAAAAATGTTAAATCTTAAAATGTAAAAAAATAAAAAATAAAGATATATATATTTATATATAGATATATATATTTTCTTTTAACTAAATTTAGCTTTTGTTGCTGGTCGATTTTCCTCAGCTTCTCTCTGGTACTATAAGAGAAGATAAATATAACACTTTTAAAACCCTTTGTTTATCTTTAGATCAGACATTTAAAAATAACTAAATGATCTAATCTTAGAAATTAAGTAAAGTTAATAGTACTGCATGTTAAGCATAACAGATTGATTGATTGATTGATTGAACATTTTATTAACAGATTGCAGAATAGGTACAATACAGTACGGCTCAATACACACAATTGTTAAGGGGAGGCAGACCAGAGAAAGACTTTCGTCTTGTTTACATCAGGGTCCTCCATTTTCAATTCATCATAACATTTGACATACAGATAAACAGTACTGTTACATCCAGCCATTTATGACATACAAGATATACAGTACTGTTTAAGAGACAGAGTTTCTAAAAGAGAGTATATACAGTTAATTTACTTCTGACCATTATAGTCAAAGTATTTTCCTATGAACTGAAACTCATAAGACCACATAAGGCTAGCATCATTCAGTTACAGCTATATTGGCCAACATTAGTGTGAGGTTTTGTCCGCTCCCCACCCACACGCTCCGTTCCTTTAAGGTACTTTGTTGATTAATTGCATTCCCCGCCACGCTCCGTTCCTTTAAGGTTTCTGTGAGGATTCTGTGATGATTGGTCCGTGGCCGAACGCACACTTCTAAGTCAAGTATCAATTACCATCACGCACCTGATGTGTGTTCTAATCAGCGCCCCAGAGGGCTTCATATACTCTTTTCCCCCTAATATCGAGGTTGGATCGTTTTGAATATTCCCTGCATCTGCCTTTCTTTCCCGTTCGCTGTCTGTTGCTCTCCAGGACTCTCGTGAAGTATCCCTTGGAGAACCTGATTCCCCGTACGAAGCTACGCCTTGTTTATCTGCCCACTTTACGCGTTGCGCTTTGGTGAGTTTTTGAAACAGTCTTTTTGGATCACCAGTTTTTTGTGTTTGTGAAACACCGAAGAGATCCCGTTTTTGTTATACTGTTCTCACCTATTTTTTGTTGTTGGATTTACTCTTTGGATTACCGTATTGTTTTTTCTCTGGACTCTGCTAACTGTGTGTATCACACCGAAGATCAAGTCACTTGGATATTAATTTGGATCAGTCACCTCTCTGTTATCTGTTGTGCGCTGAGCTAACTGGGATTCTCTCTCTCCCTCCGTGTTCCATCTGGAGTGTATGCTGGGGGGATCTGCAGAGCGGCTCAGACGTCACAAGCAAATTCCTCACCAACACCGTCTGGGAGAATCTGCAGAGCCGCAAGATATTCTTCACATGCCAGATTCCCCGTTTGTTCTGTTTTCCACCTAATTCAATCTTGTGACTCTGAGAATAAACACGCCCTTGTTTTTGGCTAACTCTGAAAACAACTCTCTCTGTGCCGTTTGCGCTTGGGGTCGGTTACAAACCCTAACAATTAGCCAGCTATCTAGCCAGCTACTGCACCACGAACTGCCAGCCAGCCAGCTGGCTACCTTAACCCACAATACAACAGCTATCCAGCCAGCTACTGCACTAAAAACTGCCAGCTTGATTAATTGAAAAGCTAGCCAGCTGGCCACCCCCAATCCAGCCAACCGTACAAATTACGGTCTCAGCCAATCACATCGATTTGTACAGTTAGTTAGCTAGCCATTCCATTGCGAATTAAAAGGTAGGCCAGTATTAGCTAGCTAGTAGCTAACGTTAGCCAACTGAGAACGATAGCTAGATAACCAACAGCTGCAAGCCTGCAAACAACAACGCCGTTGATATAATGAGCTATCCGTAGTAGGGCTGACCTTAATTTTTTTTTTGGGAATTCAAAGCTTTGGGGCAGAGATTCTATTTTAACACTTTGGTCGCCGGCCAGAAATCCGGAAATGACTGTGCATTGCCAGGATTCCTGGGCGATTTTAGCATATCTCATGATCTTAGCGGAGCTATTTCTATATATTTATATTATAACTATGGGGAAATGGTTTGGCTCATTTGACGACGACGAGTTGATGTACACTATGAAAAAAACCGTTTGTTTCTGCATGTCTTCATTCGTTCACAATTACAAGTTAAAAAAAGGTAAATAAAGGTAAAAATCCAGGTGGATTCTTTAGAAAGGGAGTTACAAGCCTTTTTATGAGAGGTGCGCCCCCCGGTGCTGCTGCTTGAAACAGACGAGAAGATGGGCGGGGGAGGGGGGGGGGTGATAATAGTTACTGAACGTGTTATAAAGCAATTTAGACTGGGATGGATGGATGGATGGTTTGTTTGATAGATTGTTTTATTGTTTGATTGATTGAATGTTTGTTTGATTGATTGAATGTTTGATGGTTTGTTTGATAGATTGTTTTATTGTTTGATTGATTGAATGTTTGATGGTTTGTTTGATAGATTGTTTTATTGTTTGATTGATTGAATGTTTGATGGTTTGTTTGATAGATTGTTTTATTGTTTGATTGATTGAATGTTTGATGGTTTTTTGATAGATTGTTTTATTGTTTGATTGATTGAATGTTTGATGGTTTGTTTGATAGATTGTTTTATTGTTTGAATGATTTAATGTTTGATGGTTTGTTTGATAGATTGTTTTATTGTTTGATTGATTGAATGTTTGTTTGATTGATTGAATGTTTGATGGTTTGTTTGATAGATTGTTTTATGGTTTGATTGATTGAATGTTTGATGGTTTGTTTGATAGATTGTTTTATTGTTTGATTGATTGAATGTTTGATGGTTTGTTTGATAGATTGTTTTATTGTTTGATTGATTGAATGTTTGATGGTTTGTTTGATAGATTGTTTTATTGTTTGATTGATTGAATGTTTGTTTGATTGATTGAATGTTTGATGGTTTGTTTGATAGATTGTTTTATTGTTTGATTGATTGAATGTTTGTTGGTTTGTTTGATATATTGTTTTATTGTTTGATTGATTGAATGTTTGATGGTTTGTTTGATAGATTGTTTTATTGTTTGATTGATTGTTTTATTGTTTGATTGATTGGATGTTTGATGGTTTGTTTGATAGATTGTTTTATTGTTTGATTGATTGAATGTTTGATGGTTTGTTTGATAGATTGTTTTATTGTTTGATTGATTGAATGTTTGTTTGATTGATTGAATGTTTGATGGTTTGTTTGATAGATTGTTTTATTGTTTGAATGTTTGATGGTTTGTTTGATAGATTGTTTTATTGTTTGATTGATTGAATGTTTGTTTGATTGATTGAATGTTTGATGGTTTGTTTGATAGATTGTTTTATTGTTTGATGGTTTGTTTGATAGATTGTTTTGTTTGATTGAATGTTTGTTTGATTGATTGAATGTTTGATGGTTTGTTTGATAGATTGTTTTATTGTTTTATTGATTTATTGTTTGATTGTTTGATTGACAGTCCGACTGACTGACTGACAAACTTGAAATGCAGTAATACTATTATATCGATCAGGTGGGAATATATTGTATTGATCAGGTTAGTAGATATTGTACCGATCAGGTATTATAGATCATGTGCATGCAATAAACTAAAAAAAAAAACATTTTGACTGTTTCTCAATCATGTACTGTGCATAATCTGCTCCCGTGTTGTAGACACTGTGTTGCTCTGTACCTACCTGTTTTCCAATTTATTCGTCCATACATGATAAACACATTCATAAAGTAATAATAGCTTGTATTGATAATATATCAATTAGTTTCACTTGGAAATACTACTACCTTATCAACCACCATGCCTGGCACTAACGAACAAGTAAGTTATAACTACTGGTGTAGGTCCAGAAAACATTATTATAAAATACAGAATACTTTACAATGCAGAAAACTTGAAACTTTGATGAAATGAACATTTCTATTTCAAAATATGTTCAATAAACTGGGTGACAGTCATCAGTACCAACCATTGTTGCTGTGCATTAGACACATATGCTGGTAACATTCACAGTATAAAATTATGGTAATTTAGCAAGACAATACCTTATAAAAAGTGAACACTGGCTGATGATAACCAACCATTGTTTCAGTGCATTTAGAAGTTTGCTGGTAACATTCACAGTATAGGATTATGGTAATTTACCAAGACAATACCTTATAAAAAGTGAACACTAGATGATAACCAACCATTGTTTCAGTGCATTTAGAAGTTTGCTGGTAACATTCACAGTATAGGATTATGGTAATTTACCAAGACAATACCTTATAAAAAGTGAACACTGGCTGATGATAACCAACCATTGTTTCAGTGCATTTAGAAGTTTGCTGGTAACATTCACAGTATAGGATTATGGTAATTTACCAAGACAATACCTTATAAAAAGTGAACACTAGATGATAACCAACCATTGTTTCAGTGCATTTAGAAGTTTGCTGGTAACATTCACAGTATAGGATTATGGTAATTTACCAAGACAATACCTTATAAAAAGTGAACACTAGATGGTAACCAACCATTGTTTCAGTGCATTTAGAAGTTTGCTGGTAACATTCACAGTATAGGATTATGGTAATTTACCAAGACAATACCTTATAAAAAGTGAACACTGGCTGATAACCAACCATTGTTTCAGTGCATTTAGAAGTTTGCTGGTAACATTCACAGTATAGGATTATGGTAATTTACCAAGACAATACCTTATAAAAACTGAACACTGGCTGATGATAACCAACCATTGTTTCAGTGCATTTAGGAGTTTGCTGGTAACATTCACAGTATAGGATTATGGTAATTTACCAAGACAATACCTTATAAAAAGTGAACACTGGAGGATAATCAACCATTGTTTCAGTGCATTTAGAAGTTTGCTGGTAACATTCACAGTATAGGATTATGGTAATTTACCAAAACAATACCTTATAAAAAGTGAACACTGGAGGATAACCAACCATTGTTTCAGTACATTTAGAAGTTTGCTGGTAACATTCACAGTACAGGCACGTCACATGATCAACTACAGGGCATATCTTACTTGGTCTCTCGCATCGATGACTGCATTGTCCATTGATAAATGGATGAAGCGCCAGATGATCTGTGGACCAAAAAATATCCAATACATGCTTCCAAAGTATATAAATAAGAGGCCAATGGACTGCATTAGAAAAGTGTGGTATGTTACCTACAGTATATACTTTTATAAACTGGCTGACTGTCAGCAACCATTGGTTCTGTGCAAACGGTAAAAATGAGGGGGGAAAAAGATAAATAAAAAAATAAACTATATACACACACAATGCAAATGATGAATGGAGTCGACACAGCTAGATCGCTAACATAACGTCTCATCTGCAAGTGGTCCAAACATGCCTATGCAATATCGACAACCGTGGCCCAAATACATGTGTTCAACGCATTTGTCTTGTACAGAAAACAGTGCAACTACCCATACACTATACTATACTATACTATACTATACTATACTATACTATACTATACTATACTATACTATACTATACTATACTATACTATACTATACTATACTATACTATACTACTCTCAGCTAGCTATACTATGTACCGGAGTGGTACACATGGTTCTGTCTGTATCACACAATGATGGATTATTTAGAAGTAATCTGTACTTCTGTGTGCCGGATTATTTAGAAGTAATCTGTACTTCTGTATGACAACTAATAAAGAAACTATTTAGAGAAATCCCTCTTTGTGTGGTACAGAGTGAAACATTTTTCACGATGCAGGGGGACTTTGCACGATGTGCAAAAATATCTGGTCTCACTCCTGAGGCCACGCCTACTGCGACCCGACATTTCCTACACGGTAGCTTTTGCTTGGGGGTGGCTTTGTATGCAACCATTACATGCTTCCCAAAGCCACCCACTAATCTGCTCTGCGGGTCCCCCGGTGGGGCCCTAGGGTCGCGCTGCCTGTCACGCCCCACCTGCTCAGCCCCTGCCTCCTCCTCACCCCCATCCCCTGCCTCCTCCTCACCCCCACCCCCTGCCTCCGCCTCCGCCTCCATCTCCGCTGTCACCCAAGGAATCTTAAACTCCTGACCCCCTGTGTAGGTCCGCACCACAGCCCTGGTGAACCGGAAGAGGTTGTAATAATGCCCTTGTGGGTGCCTGGTTTTGTACAAGACAAAAGCGTTGAACATACATATCAGATACATCACAAACTTTTTGGTCCACTTTCCAGTCTTACGTGCAGCCGGATAGTACGAGATGTTTTGATCCAGCTGGTCGACGCCGTTCATGAATTTATTGTACGACATGATGGATGACGGCTTGAGCATCTCCACCCTCAGCGCTTTGCCCTTCTTCTGCTTCTCCCACACTCTTGCAGTTTCCATGGTTTCCTCGTGGTAGCTGCTGATGGTCTTCACGATCCTCTTATCACGCCATGCCACGATCAGGACCTGCTTATTGTTGACTGCAATGCGCTCCCCCTTACCGATGTCATCTTTGGTCAGGTGCTTGATGATGGCTGGCTCCCCCCGGTGCTTCCTGAGGGTACCACAGACGTCGGTCCTCAACTGTCGGAGCCTGGCGGACATGTGTACACTGTTGTAAAAACTATCCATAAACAGCGTATAACCGGCACCAGACAAACGTCCAAGCAGACCGACGACCGTGTCCCCCAGGTTCGCGCCATCCCGGCAATATGGCTTGAATGCAAAGCAATATCCTGTGCGAATCACGAAGTACGACTTGATGCCATACCGGGTTGGCTTGTTGGGGTTGTAGACCCGGAAGGTCAGGCGGCCTCGCCATGCCATCATCCCCTCGTCAATGGCGAGCTCACGTTCGGGTTGGTACAGTTCCTTGCACCTCGCGTTGACATGGTCGACTACAGGGCGTACCTTACACAATTTGTCTCTAACATCCAGGGATGTATTGTCCGCAAAGTGGAGGAATCGCCAGATCAACTCATACCGGTTGCGTGGCATGGTGTCTGAGTAGTATGGTGTGAACATCATATCGTCAGTAGTCCACATCATGTCCACGCGAGGCTTCCAAAGGACACTGCTCAGGAAATTGAGTCCAAGGAACTTCTTCAGCTCCTTCAATGTGAGGGCCGTCCAATGCAGTGCCCTGCTACTGGTTAGCGTGGGGTCCAGCCGGGCAATGCACTGATCAGCGTAGAGGTTGGTCTGGGCAACAATGGCATTGAGAAAAGCATCCGTCAGGAACAGATCTAGCCATTTTGCAGGCCGGTACGATTTCAGTGCCGCGGCGTCCTGGAGCAACCCCGGTTGGGCTGTGAAGGGGATCCTGTGAGGCACCCAGCCCTCATGAGACCAGGCATTCTCCTCTTCCTGACGGATCGCAGACCTGCTCTTCGCTCCACGACCTGTCAATTATACAAATATACTATAACACCCCTACTGTAGACAAACATTCATATGCCACGTAGTTACAAACTGTGTGTGAGTGAATGAGTGAGTGTGTGTGGGGTTCAGATGTCAGAGCTGGACGTGGTGTGGGGGTCAGAGGTCAGAGCTGGAAGTGGTGTGCAGAGTGAGGCCAACTTACCGCGCTTAGATGTGCGTTTCCGCCCTGCAACGGGTTCCGGCATGTCCCGACTAGCATCCAGTTCTAGAATCACATGATGTAATACATTACACTAGGGCAACGTATTGTCATTTTATTTACATGATATATATATATATAGCATTATGTGTTATATTTTATGTACAATTACCTGCAGGAGTAGACTGTGATGCTATGTCGTTGCCAGTCTCTGTGTCACTCTCTGCGGAGTCTGCGCCAGAATCTGAATTGGATTAAATTCATTCACTAAGTAAGTCTCATAAAACACAATAGTAATACATTTACATACATGAATGTAGTTAGTACATACCCAAGTATGTTGGTGTACCACCGCCTGACTCGGTGTCGGATCCTGTAATGAACACAAAATAAATCAGCGGCCATTGTACATCAAAGCATGTACATGTGTGTGTGTGTGTGTGTGTGATATGCAGGCATTGATGCAGTGATCTGCTTATTTGATTTGGATGTTATTTCCATTATTTTATTCATGCATGTTCAAATCGATCATACAGGCTAAGCTACATTATTGGATATGCATAGAGGCCTCGCCATGTGCTGGGAAGTTCAAAGGGGTTGGGGGAGTGTTCATGGCTTTGATCTTATAGGCCTTGTCCATGGCTTTGAGTGTGTGTGTGTGTGTGTGTGTGTCACACACACACACACACACACACACACACACACACACACACACACACACACACACACACACACACACACACACACACACACACACACACACACACACACACACACACACACACGCATAAGCCCTTGTAAAAAAAAAAAAGGGAGGGCATGCCCTCCATCTCACACTTCAAACAGGCCTACAAACAACATCTGCCGGCTACAATGTGGACTAAGTCATACATAGCACGAGTCCCCTCCGATACTCGAGGTAACAGCAGTCGCATCTTTCCACCTGCACGGCTCGATCTTTCAGCGTCGGGGGTCTGGGCTTTGGAGGGGCCCCGCCCCCGTCGCTTCCTGATTCTACTGCGCAGGCGCACCAACCGACCTGTAGGAGTCGCTGTCCACAACGCCTGATCCCCACCCATCAGTTTTCCCTCCCCCTAATACTGCCAATGTGTATTATTGTGGACGACCAGCTAAACTGAAAGCAATGTGGAGAGCTGGGCTCGAACAGGGAGATGATCTGTTTGAGCCCAGCCTCCAGTATTCGTGGTGAGCGCCTTGCCCACTGCACCACGTAGCCGCACCTGCATGATGTTTTTCAACTGTGGGGGCACATGGTCAAGTTTAGACCATTGGAACAGCACCAATAGGGCACACCCTCTAATTTTTCGCCACTCAAAAGGGCACTTTAGCGCACGTTTTTCAACCATGGGGGCACCAGGAGGGGCGATCGCCCCCCCTGCCCCCGCCAGTGCGTCTCAACATCCTACGGCTGGTTGCCTCAAGCCATTCCCTATTCCCAGATGCCCCTGGTCACATGTTGATATTGATATTATTACTGGGTTACCCTTGTCAAGTGGTTCTACGGTCATTATGGTGGTGGTGGATCGATTCTCGAAAGCAGCTAATTTTATTCCCCTCCCCAAACTTCCCTCAGCTCCTGAGACGGCCAGGCTGGCCATGTGTTTCGCCTCCACGCATAGGCGGCGGGTGAGCTGGACATTAGGGTAGGCTATAGACGGTGCTGTCCAGGTTCTGATTTCATACAATACACACACCCACTAGGCTACTACAGCGAGCCCCACTCATTTCATATAGTGCAAATTAATTGTTCAAATGAAGGCATCCAATATGATTAACCATTGTCTTACCTTAATGCAACAAAATAAAAATGCGACGTTTCGCGCATCAATGATCTTTTCTGCTTTAAGTTTGTCTGTGAGATCACTTTCAATGTGAAGCGGACTCAAGAGTTGACTGTCTCTCCTGGCGCATATTGTTGTTCTTCTTAGCCAGTTTTGGATGCGCCTCATTTGGAAAGACCGTTCACAAGTTGCGGTGCCAACGGCAATGAAGGAAACGTTTTCCGTAAATTTGGATCTCATCATGCTTTGAAAATAATGTACATAGTAGCTCTAAAAAGTTTCCATGGTTTGATTAACTCTGACTTAGTCTCTGCCCTCATAGAGCAAGCCCTTGGCCTCAGGTGATCCAGTGTTATGCCCAGGCGGCATGTAACTTGGAATGGAGTTCCAGGTCTTGGCAGCTCTCATGGAGAGGGCTGATTTGCTAAATGTACTTGTCCTTAATGGAAAAACCAAGTCACCCGGTACAACAGTTCTGGTGAACCTGGAGGTGAAAAAAATCGGAAAGTGGGGGTGGGGCTAGAACATGGAAGATTTTGAAGACCAGACTGGCATCGGTTAGTTTGATGATGTGGCGTGATTGGTTACTGCCTGCAGTCTGGAATGTTAAACGGCCACCACACCTACTGCCATTGACACCTTGGTTGGCCGACCCTTGCGTATTGTCACCACCGGGCTGCAGCAGCCCACACACACACACAATATCGTAGCCTAGGCTGCCTATAATAATGCGCAGACTTGGGTCGGCATAGCCTAGCCTGGCCTTATATACCCGCTGCCTATGCCTCCACGGTTTACCTCAAGATGTGGTGTCTGATCGGGGTCCGCAACTCGCTTCCCGCTTCTGGAAGGCGTTCTGCTCATTAGTGGGAGCTTCAGCCAGTCTGTCATCGAGGTTTCACCTGGAGACCAATGGTCAAACGGAGCGCACCAATCAGACCCTGGAGAGGACACTTCAGTGTCTGGTTCCTCCAATCCGACCACCTGGAGTGATCATCTCGTCTGGGCCGAGTACGCCTATAACACCTTGACAAATGCGTCCAGTGGGTGCTCTCCATTTGAGTGTCAGTATGGGTATCAGCCACCACTGTTCCCAGAACAGGAGAGAGAGAGGTCTAGGTTAAAGTGTTATTAGATAGATTTTCGTTTTCCTATTGTTTTGGTCGCGAAAACTGAACGTCAGGACACCGAGAGCTTTCGATGAGCATTGGAATCTTTCTGAACGACACTTCCCAAAGGCCTCTATGGGACTTCAAGCAAATTACTCCTGTATGCAATTTTTTAATATCTCTTATTACTCGCGATAATAAACCACAAAACTTAACGTTAGGCTTGCAGGTGTGCTGGAAGCTGTCGCAGCATTCCTCCTCCTTGTATTGTTCTCTGTGTATCCATGACGCCGTCGTGGGTGAAGTACTCCGACTCGAAGGACCAATATTGAAGATATAATGT
Source organism: Notolepis coatsorum (assembly GCF_963971535.1). Lineage (NCBI taxonomy): Eukaryota > Metazoa > Chordata > Actinopteri > Aulopiformes > Paralepididae > Notolepis > Notolepis coatsorum. The sequence goes on along the minus strand of NC_140165.1, from coordinate 176,090,025 downwards.
TTGTAATGTTTGTGCTGGAGCAGCTTTATCCAGAACGGTCAGGGAGTGGACACAGACACAGAGAACAGTCCTTTGTATTTGAATGAGGATCAAAATTATTTAGTGTTTTTTTCCTCATGAACGCACTCTCTCTCTGTGACAGCAGTGGAAACATGTGAAGGCAAGTCACCACCTGCATTTAATCACCACACTAAGGACCCCTGGGTTGTCCAAAGAAGTGCCTGTATTGAAGATATAACGTTTTGTAATGCTGTTTGCTGGAGCCACTTCATCCAAAACAGCACACCCCGGTCAGAGAGTGGACACAGAGACAGAGAACAGTCCTTTTGTATTTTAATTAGGATATGTTGTTGAATGAGAGATCTCTCAGAATTATGGAGTGTTTCAGAGTGGTTTCTGCAACACATAAGCAGAAAACAAGGAATTAGAAGAATACATAATTAGCAGAGGTAAATGTCATATGCATCATGCACTATACACTGCCTGCATTAGGCCGCTGGGTGACCCATATGCATGACCACGACTAGTCGCTACCCCGTGCCATGCTTGGCCCATGCGGCCAACCGAGCCAACGCTAGTGGTGACATGCCAATGGAAATATGCCATATAGCATAACTAGCTGGCTAGCATTAGCTCAATTAGCGGCACGAACCAAACACAAAGCAGCAAACCCCAAGTCATAATCACACACAAGTCACAGCATCCCAACAACACACAATGCAGTCTACATATGACATTTATCTAGCACAGTGGTTCCCAAACTGTGGTGCGCGCACCCCTTGTGGTGCGCGAGCGCCCTCTAGGTGGTGCGTGACATGAAAAGGCTAATGGTGGTAAAATTTTTTTTTTTACAATAAAATTTCATACAAATCTTAGTCAAACCTTTAGTATTATGGATATTAAACATGCTGGCAGAGTACATGCATCCATGTTGTCGTGAACATTTTAATTAAATAAAGAAATTCCCTATCCATAGTTGCCGTGGGAAGAGATAAAATAAAAATAAAATAAAATAAATTCCCTACCTACTCATGGCCTTAACTGACAACCAACAGGAACCAAACAATATATTTTTTTATGCCTAATAAATATAACTAAACTTTTTTGGCCGTGCACCCCCTGTCACCTCCCGACCTAGCTGACGCACCCTAGCTGTTCCGTTCCAACCCTTCCCAGAGGCAGTCGCATTATTATTCCCTCTCCCACCCTCCACAAGACCAGCTCAAGGTCTTTCTCTTATCCCCCTGCGGACGTCCGTACCAGCCTTCCACAGCTCCCATTCCTCCCTGGAACTATCCCTCCCTGGAACCATTCGGCCGTGCTGACCTTTTCTTTTTCTTTTTACAACAGAATCAACTCAATTTTAAACCATAATATGGATCTAGTAAGCTGGGCTTTTACAGCGATTGATCGCATATTCTCAACGAGGAGGCAGAATGCGGAAGATCCACTCTGCTCACTCGGGAGCTATCAGGCGGGATACACCATAAATTCATACGGGCAATGGCTTGCGATATGCTTTTTCCCGCTGGAGATAAACGATGTTGAAGACGTATATCTCCTAATTGTCATGCTGCTCGGCTTGGGCTCCGTCAGCAGTTGGATCTGGTACTGCCTTAATCTAATTCGGAAGAAGTTGGATCCTATGGCCAAGGACATGGCCGGGATCAAAGACAACCAAGTGGGACTGTATAAAAAGATCGCTGACCTTAACACTCTGCGAGGTGATGAACAATTGAGCTCTAAGACCATGTTGGAAAGGAGCTAAATCTACCATACAGATGAACAATCGTGCCTGAAGACTATTCTTGAGAGACTTGTTACCAACCACGCAGAGGAACTGTCGCGGTCTCAGACCATTCTGGACATCACGAAGGAAATTAGGGATGTGAAAATAGATATGCCACCATACCGTGCCAATAGGGGGTATGATTAATCTAAATTAAGGCGAGACACTACAGGTGAATAGGGTAACACATTTAACTAATAGATATCACAATGAAACTTCCCCAGTTGATTACTTATATTAAGACAAGACTTTTTTGTATTACAAGTTTTCTGAAATTGTATGTTTAAATATGCAAATGAGGCATGATCTACTTAAATATGCACTAATTTGCATATAATTCCAGGACAGAAATCTGAACATTGGATAAAGCCATTTTCAAAATTATAGTTTCATTTTGTTGACATATTAGAGCCAAAGGTTATTACAGAGGGGATTTTGGATATCTCTTTTTATCACTCCATAAATCAGAAAATACTCCATTCAGTCCATTTTTATGGTAAAAATCCATATTTCGCCATGTTTTTAGGAATAAAATGTGATATAAATCAGGGTATGAATGCGATATCAACAAACCCTTCTGTAAATACCTTCAGAACATAGATATGAATAGAACTGGAAGGTTTGGTGTATGTGAGTGTTACTGAAGTGGAGATTTCTGGCTCAGAGTATGAGGAAAAACTCTTAAAACTCATTTTTGGGAAAACGCCTTCAAAGTTCTGTATTGTAAAATGCCATACAGTGTAGTACAGTGTAGTACCCCCTAATAGGCAAAAATTTTTTGAATAGATATCACTATGAAACTTTCCCAGTTTGTTATGTACATATAAACTAAGAAAAAATATATTGCAAGTTTTCAGACTTTTATGTTTATATATGCAAATGAGGCACTTCCCCATTAAATATGTGCACATTTTATGGATGCAATAAGGCAAAATGAAGTAAAATAAACAACTAAATTTGTGTTATTGACGTTTTATTGTCACTAGTTTCATAGAAGACATGTTTAGGAAGCAAAATATAACAAAATCTCAAAATCAACAAAAAAAGTATATTTGCCTATTCACCTGCAGTGTCTCCCCTTAACCTAATTTTAATCATATGGCAGCAATTTGCCTCAAGCTGCATGTATCATCTGCATGTATCATCATCAAAATTGTTGCTGGTCTCCGTGCACAGATGAAGCACACCTGTGTCAGACACGCCCGAGACATTATTGTTTATTATTATTATTATTAAAACGTACGTTTTTTATTAAAACGTTTCTTGAATTTCATGATTTACACAGTGAAAATCCCCATTTGAAATAATGTATATTAGTTATATTTATTAGCCATAAAAAAATATATTGTTTGGTTCCTGTTGGTTGTCAGTTAAGGCCATGAGTAGGTAGGGAATTTATTTTATTTTTCATTTGATCTCTTCCCACGGCGACTATGGATAGGGAATTTCTTTATTTAATTAAAATGTTCACGACAACATGGATGCATGTACTCTGCCAGCATGTTTAATATCCATAATACTAAAGGTTTTTATGAAATTTTATTGAAAAAAAAAGAAAAACAATGTTTTAATTTTTTTTTACCACCATTAGCCTTTTCATGTCACGCACCACCTAGAGGGCGCTCAGTTTGGGAACCACTGATCTAGAGATACCAGTGATTGGGGAACATCTAATGGCTGCTTTTTTATACATCTAGACTCTAGAGATACCATTGATTGGGGAACATCTAGAGATAACAGAGACTGGGGATCATCTAGAGATTGGGGTGTGCGGAGACGTCATTATCTGTATATGTATCTGTTCAACAACAAACCCCGGAGCGGCTAGATTCGCCTGTTCGAATCCAGCTCACAGCTCCGGGGTTGTCACCAGCTTAGCTGGCCGTTCACACTAATACAATTGGCAGTATTAGAGGGTGGGAGAAGCTGGCGGTGTGGGTCCAGGTCGTTGTAAACAGCAACTCCTACAGTTCGGTCGGGGCGCCTGCTAAGCGCGGATAGGACTTGAGTGGGATAGTGTGATCCTTCCACACGCTACGCCCTCTCAATGAGAATCCGCGCTGCCAGGTGAAAAGAAGCGGTTGATTAGCTGGACGTGTGTCGGAGGAAGCACGTGATAGCCTCCACTCTCCCAGACCGACTGTGGGGGGTAAGTGCGCAGCGACCAGGAAGGGGATTGGGAATTGGCATAACGACTAACATTGGAATGGGAGAAAAATCGGAGGAAAAATGGAGGGGGAAAAAGATCAATAAAATAAAATAAACAGTTATTGTACAATACAAGATGGGAACAAATGTAATCAAATTAACAAACTAACATTAGACTAAAGGAAGTCAAACATCAGTTTTCCCTGTTTTATTATAATTCTTCTATATAATCTTTTACACAGCCTGTACAATGCAAATGATTATTTAGAGAACATAGATAATAAAGCCACATATCTCTATCTCTCTCTTTCTCTCTCTCTCTCACTATCTCTCTCTCTGAACTCATTCCGGGCCAACAGCGCCCTCTGCTGATGGCCCTTACCGTGCCAACGCTTTATCCAATGGAGAATAGGACTTATTTGCGAGTGCATAAAACATATCAAATATAATAGCAATAGATCTAAATAACAGTGATTGTCAATGAGTTGCTTCCAGTCAACATGCACGAAACAGATAATTTTTTCATACATACATTTCCATTTTATACCGTGATGAATATCAATATATTTCTAGGGCGTTCTGTCTCATCTCAATAAACTCCAGCAAATCGAGCTTAAATGTATTTCCTTAGAAAGCGTGCCATTTGCCGCTTGATTTATGAATCGTTTTCCAATAAACGCTAGATTATCGATAGTATATGTTTCCTCATGCACGAAGAGAAGCAGGTCTGAAAAATCGCTTCTCCGTACTTTGGTCGGCGCGAACCTCACACACACACGCACGTGCGCGCGCGATGGCGGAGAAAGGAACATCTGATTACCCCAAGATTCGTAACATAAAGGCCTTACCTCACATCTGATGTCATGCAAAAAGATTAATCCAATTCCTGATCGCCATTCCAAATATCGATCACGTCCATTGATCCAACGTTATAGTCCAAAACACATAATCCAAGCTGCCCCCCTGACTCGACCAAGCTGCAATAGTATCCAGCTGCATGCCCGAGAAGGGAAACCCGGACCGGAGTTTTTTTTCTGATGCACATACCCAGCCAATCCAATCCAATGATGTGCAATACCATCCGGGAGATGATAGGTGGCTGTATTTGCCCTTTTGCGAGCTCAGACCCATTCCCAACTCAGAACGCAGCCCTGGGGGGACCTGATACTCAGGATGATTTTGCTGGAGGTATGACCCCCCACCCTGACCGCCTGGGGCCTGTCACTTCCAGGATCCAGGCGCTCATGGCGGAGCTCAGACCCAGATCGATCAGCTTGTCAACCAGTCTGATGGGGACTATGGTGTTGAAAGCTGAACTATAGTCAATGAACAGCAATCTCACATAGCCCCCCTTCTGACTGTCAAGGTGAGATAGTGTGTTGTGTAATACTTGGGAGACTGCATCGTCAGGACCTGTTTGTCCTATATGCGAACTGCAGTGGGTCCATGTTACTAGGGAGAGAGGCACAGATGTGGTCCTTGACCAGCCTCTCAAAGCATTTCATGACCACAGAGGTGAGTGCCACCGGTCTGTAGTCATTTAGGCCTGCTGGAGAAGAGTTTTTTGGTACAGGGATTATAGTGGACATTTTGAAGCAGGCAGCGACCACGGACTCAGCCAGGGATAGGTTCAATATGGATGTAAATACTGGGGCCAGCTGATTTGCACAGGACTTTAGTATTCGTAGTAGTCCTATGTTATCTGGGCCTGCAGCTTTCCTAGTATTTACTCCCATGAACGCTAATCTCATGCTGTGTTCCGTCAATGAGAGAGTGTGTGTCCCCCGCGGATGAACCCCCCTCCCCGCGGCAGCCGGCGCGTCAGTGGCGCTGTTAGCCGGTGAGATAACGTCGTCACTGCTCGCCCCAAACCTGGCGTAAAAGGACTTGAGTTCATCCGCGAGAGAGGCATCGGCACTCACTATTGAGGGGGGGCTGACTTTATAATCAGTTATCATTCGTACTCCCCGCCATAAGCCTCTCATTTCGTTCTGTGCCATCTGTGTCTCCATCTTGTTCGCATATCGCCGTTTTGCAGCCTGAACCTCTTTGCGTAGCATATAAGCTGCTACCTTGTACTATTCCATACTTCCCGATGCTCGGCCCGCATTGTAAGCAGCGATACGAGCATTCAGGGCCACTCGGATGGAGTTGTCTACCCACGGTTTCTGGTTTGGGAAAACCCACACCTTCTTCGTGGGGACAATGTTGTCAGCTAACGTTGTTATGAAACTGACTACAACATCTGCATATTCACTGATGTCATTGGAGCTCGACCGGAGCATGCCCCAGTCGACGTCCTCCAGTGCGTCTTGTAGCGTGGCCTCTGAGCCCTCGGACCACTGCTTCACCTCTCGCGACACAACAGTGTTGAGGCTACCCACAGCTTCTCTGTACATTTTTACATCTGTCAGTTTCTGGGCATCCTCCTGATAGTCTAGTTTTTGATCACATGGTGTTTCCCTTGATCTACACTCTTGCATGTCAAAACGTTTTAGGATCTTTTCCACATATCTCTTCTGGGATATTTTTACACAATTGGCAGACTGTTCAAAGTCCATACCTAGAAAATGCTTTAACCTCCCAAGGTCTTTCATTTTGAATCTGGTGGAGAGCATCTCTTTCACCTGTGCTAGGCTTCTAGTGTTGTCTGCTGCTATGATCAAATCATCCACCCAAATGACGATGAACACTTTTCCTGACTCCTTTGACTCCCTCGAGTAAACACAGGGGTCTACTGGGTTCTGTAGAAAGTGATCTTCGATAAGACATGTATGAAGCATCTCGTTCCAATTTCGCCCAGACTGTTTCAGGCCGTAAATGGATTTTTCCAGCTTACACACTAGCTTCTCTCCTTTCTTTTCATAACCCTCAGGTTGTTCTATATATATCTCCCTATCTATGGGTGCGTGCAGATATGCTGTTTTCACATCCATCTGATGTCAAATTAAATTGTCCTCAGCTGCTTTCTGCACCACTACCCTTATACTGGTCAGATTGGCTGTGGGGGAGAATGTTTCACCATAGTCTATCCCCTCCCTCTGACTGTAACCCTTAGCTACAAACCTCGCTTTGTACTTGTCGTGTCCTTCAATACCCTCCTTGATTGAATACACCCATTTCCCTCCCACTGTCTGTCTGCCCTCTGGTAACTTGGTTAGAGTGAAGGTGTGGTTGTCCTCTAGGGACCTCATTTCCTCATCCATTGCTCTCTCCCATTTACTTGATTCAGGGGACACTATGGCATCTTTAAAGGTCTGAGGTACCCCACTAACTACCCTGTAGCAGTAATCAACGGTAGTGGGTGTACTGTCCTCCTCGTCACTCCCTTTCCGGGCATAGTCTGTCAGATACTTTGGGGGTTTGTGTTCCCTTGAAGGATATCTCCCACTGCTTGGGGCACTTGACGTCACCCTCGAGGGCTCCTCGTCATTGCCCTCTGGGGGTGGCTGACTGTCTGCCTGCACGACCGTGCTAAGTACACTGGGCTGATGTGTCTCTGTTTCTACACACCTTACTCTGGAGTCCAGCTCTGGCTCCTCTGTCTGTGTCTCGCCCTCACATGTTGTCTTTGTGACAAACTTGACTAGCCTGTGTTTCTGCACCGGGATAATAAACCAGGAAAGAGGGGCTTCCCTTGTCATGCCCTACAACGAGTCCTTTTTCATATCTGGACTCGAGCTTTCCTCTGTCCTGCAGGTACGCATAACACACTGATCCAAATCGGTGCATTCTGGCTAGATTACACTTCTTTCCTTTCAGTGCTGTATACGGGGTGGTGCCTGTGTGCTTATTAAAGCACCTGTTTCTGGTGTAAGCGGCTTCTTGCACTGCATAGTGCCATAGGCTCTTAGGTAAGTTACTATCTACTAGCTCAGTGGTTCCCAAAGTCGGGGTCGCGACCCAAAGGTGGGCCGCGAGCATCAACATTTTTTTTTTTTTTTTTTTGTCAGGCCACTGAACTTAGAAGCAGGCCAGCACAGTGTTTCTAGTTGTATTCTAAAATTCTATTCTATTGTATTCTAAAATGTGACTATATGGTTTTATATTAACTTAATAAATAAACAAAAACGAAAAATCTACTTATTTCAACGAACATTTCAAACTAAATAACAGATTATGCACATAAAACGCTGAAAACAACCGAAGCAACAATAGTATTTTAATGAGGCTATTATTATTATCATTATTATTTTGCAACAAGTTAGCCCTCTCATAAATAGCACATATAAATGAATAACTAACTTGAACTAACTTAATAGGATTGAAGTGATATTTGGCTTAAAAAATCGGTCGCCTGGCAAAAAAAAAATAAAAATAAAGCCTGACGATGTGCATTGGGCCGCGGCTCTCTGACGCCTTATTTTCTGGGTCCCGGCCTGAAAAGTTTGGGAACCCCTGTACTAGCTTACACCTAGCCATCTCGAAAAGAGTGCGCCATTCCCTCTCTGCCACTCCGTTCTGGTGTGGGGAATATGGACATGACGTCTCGTGTCTTATCTTGTTCCTCCTCAACAGCGATTGGAACTCTCTGTTTGTGAATTCGGTTCCGTTGTCGGACCTCAAACATCTTACGTTACCATAAGGGGCTATGTCTGCCAGGAAGTTTTCCGTGGCCTGGAGTGTGTCACTCTTTGCTTTAAGAAAGTAAACAAACACTGCCCCTGTACACACGTCTGTAAAAGACTGTACATATCTAAAGCCTCCTATGGACTCGTTTATTACTGGCCCGGCAAGATCTGTGTTAACCAACGCAAGTGGTACCTTTACTTTTTCTGTGGGATTTCTGTTTCTCGATTGAGCAAACTTCCCCTTTATGCACACTACACATTCTTTATCAGGTCTACGTTTTTCACCTTCAATGTGCATGCCCTCTGTCACTGCTTGCAGTTTCAGTAAATCCTCGTAATTACAATGACCCATAATCTCATGCCATGTCTGAATATCGTGGCTGACAGTTACTTCACACATATCATTGTCACCATTACACTTGTCGTTGTCATTACACTTTGTTTTCAGGTAATACATTCTCTGATACACCTCTATGTCAAATCGCGTACCGTTGGGCTCTACAAGAAATGTTTTACCTTCAATGAAGAACACTCTGGCACCGTTCGCAGTAGCCGCTATTACAGAGAATAGTCCTTGTGGGAACGATGGTACGTAGAGAGCGTTCCTTACCGTCACTGTACGCCGGCGCCCCCGCTGTCCGTGAGGCATACCTGTGCGTCTCCTCTCTCTTTCGCCAACCCGTAGGTGCGCTTTCCGTCTGCCAGCTCCATGCTGTGTCTCTCCGGGTGGAAAGTTCTGTCAAAGTTCTTGAACGGACTCCTGTCGTTGGACGACGCAACTGTGTCCACGATCAGTCCCTTCCTTTGGGCCTGTTGCAGCTGCGTTGGCCTGGTGACGTACGCCGTCTGCACCCTGGGGATGAAGCCCTCTCGTTCCGCTACTCTCCAGGCGTTGCCTCGATCCGTGTCACGCCGACCATCGCCGCCATCTTGTCCATGCGCGTGTCGCGCGCCCTGGTCGCGTTTCTTCATGCACGCTCTGCCTGCGTGCCGCGTGGATCTGCAAAAGCCACACCAGACAGTCCTCGTGCAGTTACCTCTCCGATGGCCTTTCTCTCCGCATCGACAACACGCCAGCTCCGTCGTGGGCCGGGTCTTTTCCGTTGGCGTCGCTCTGGCCTTCAACACCCTCTCTCCCGCCTCCGCGGTGGCTGGGTGGGTATCTTCTGAGGCCTCGAAGTTTCTTAACTTGGCCTTGAACTGTCTCAGCGTCATGTCCGCTGAACAGTGTGTTACCAGGAGTGTGAACGGTTTGTACAGCTCCGGTAGTCCTCTCATCATCATCGCCATCCTGCACTCCTCAGTGGCGTTGTGATCTGCTCCGCTCTGTTGACGTATTCGGTCACAGTCTCGGTGTGCCCCTTCCTCAGGGTCGTCAGTGCTATGTAGAGGGCCATGACTCGGGGTCTTCCTCGCCCGATGTAATGCTCTCTCAATACCTCCAGGCTTTCTCTGCCTTTGTCTTTAGTGTCGCGGAATATCAGCCCCAAGCTGGTGTCGTCGAGCAGTGGCGCTTACTCACAGTCAGTGATGCCACAGATTACTTGTAAAAGTAATCTGATTACTGATTACTGATTACTCCTTTAAAAAGTAATCTAAGTTACTTTACTGATTACTTGATTATCAGAGTAACTTAGTTACTTTGAAAGTAACTAGGTTACGAAGTCGCCGTCGTTCCCCCAACAGTTTTTTTTAAACGCTTTATTGAAAGTGCATAAATTGTTTTTAACTTGTTTCTCTGCACATAACGTAAATTGTTAAACTAGTGCTTCAGCTTCTGTACCATCAAGTATGGTAAAGCAACAGTCTATGATGCTCACAGCATTAGAGCAGCCAGCCAGTGGTTTTACAAAACCAGTGTATCACATCTAACAAATGCAGGCTGAACTATTCAATTATATCAACTGTAACTATTAAATTGTTTTTATAAATGTCTCTCTATAAACATACAATCAGTCTCTCTTTAACATGTAAATTAACTGTAAATCTGGCAAATAAGAGCTTTTGCTCTGCCACCATCAACCCTCCTGTACCTAGTCGAAGCGTCGGCTAGTGTTGTGATTCCAGATGCTTTCAATGCAATTGGATGTGCTGTTTTTAGCGGTAGACAGTATTTTGTTTCCTCCGCCGTGAAGTAGTGACTGAGGCTACGTTTAGACGAGCGTTTTGGGGTGGAATTCTGAACAGAAACCGCAAAAGTCATCTTGCGGTTTCACTTTTAATTTTGCCAAGCGTTTTGGGGTGGAATTCTCCGACGACGGAGCCCTGCTGTCACACGATTGGCGCATATGTCACATGACGTGCTGTGAAGACCCGCCCTACTCTGCCTCTGATTCGCAGACTGTGGATGGGGAATGTGATTGGACCAAAGCAGAGTCACTCACAGACAGAGGGACCAGTCACGCCGCGGGACACATTCTTGTATTTAACCCTTTCACTGCCACACCACGTCACTCCCAAATAAGAAAAACAGCTCAAAATGTATTTTTGACTGTCGAAAACGAAATAAAATACTGCATTCCGCCTGCATTATGAATTTATGATGAGATAGTAATGAAATAGTAATGCACAGCCACTTGGACAAGTAACTGCAATCAGATTACTGGCTTTTAAAGATTAATGCGTTAGATTACTATTTTCAGGGAAAAGTAATCAGATTACAATAACGCGTTACTTAGTAACGCGTTACTGGCATCACTGCTCACAGTACGCGTCTGCATTACGCTGGTCGTCCAAGGCTTGCTCTTCCGCCGTCAGGTCTCCCGTGGGAGCTGCCAGGATCGTCTCCTTCAGTCCCGCACCGTGCATGCAGCATAGCATGCGCTCTTCCCAGAGCTCGTAGTCCTCTGCTTTTCCATTGAATGAGGGCCATTTGCTCCTCCCTTTGGTCACCACGCGTTCTAAGATGGGGTTCTCCCCCTCGCCTCCGTTGTGCTCAGCAGGCGCCACGCGTTCTAAGACGGGGTTCTCCCCCTCGCCTCCGTTGTGCTCAGCATGCTCCGTTTCCCCCGGTGCCGCCTCCTCGGGGCTCTTGGCTGCTACCTTCCTGGGACTCCCGGCTGCTACCTTCTTGACCCTCCTGCGAGACTTCTTGGCTTTCATGTTGCTCTTTGATGGTGGGCGTAGTTTGAGCTCCTGTTGGCCTAGCATCTAGCCACGCGGTACTCCCGGTGCTAACCTAGCCTATACTTTAGCTAAACTTGCTACCCTTATTATTTCGCCCCCGGCGTGATCTGGGCCCATAACCTGTTGACAGAATCAGGCTATAGGGCGACAATAATGTGGTCAAGAGGCATGGTTTCTATCTTCAGCCTTTAACTGGTGTGGTTTATTTATTCACATGGTATGAGCAGTAACACATGAGTCCTTCTCTGTGAGAGGTAGGTGGGGGAGAGAGGTTGAGTAGGAGGAGACATCCCTATTTATACTCGCCACCTGGTGGTGTCACAAGTGGCTCCGCCTAGAACGCCCTCTAGTGGAAACAGTTATATATGCAGTTAGACAGTTAATAACAATCCTACCTAGAACCTCTGACTTCAACAAACAACCTCACAGGCTCTCTGTTTGTAGCCGGGCAAAAGAAAGATGGCGTCGTGGTCAGATTTACCTAGCGAAGGTGCTAGTACTGCCTTATAGCCCTGTTTGAAAGGGGTGTAGCAGTGATCCAATGTATTTCCCCCCCTAGTGGTGCATGTGATATGTTGGTAAAAGTTTGGCATCACTTTTTTTAAATTAGCCTTATTGAACTCGCCGGCTACGATCAGAGCCACGTCTGGGTGTTTGTTTTGGTGCTGGTTCAAAGAATCCTGTAGGTCTGCCAGAGCTCTGGTGGTATCGGCTTGCGGTGGGATGTATACTGCTGTTGTTATTATGGCTGTGAATTCCTGGGGGAGATAAAACGGGCGACAAAGGATGGATAAATGTTCATGGTCCAGCGAACAGGAGCGGGAAATCTTCACCGCCTTGGGGCTGCACCAGCCATTGTTCGTCAGGAAGCAGACCCCTCCACCTATGGACTTTCCCGACTCTTCTGTTCGGTCAGCGCAAAAGACAGAGAAGGAATCAGATGGGATGATGTTATGATCCGGTGTTGATGGCTTCAACCATGTCTCCATAAAGCATAGGATGTTGCAGTCCCTCACGTCCCGTTGGAATATAATCCTTGCACGGAGATCATCCATCTTATTCTCCAGCAAACGTACATTCGCCAATAGAATCGATGGGATCGCGGGCCGGTAAGCAGAACTCTTTAGCCTGATTCTGATTCCACTTCTCCGTCCTCTGTGCTTCCGTTTGATTGCGCTGCCTTTTCCATTGTCCCCGTCTTTGTCTTTGTCCTTGTCTCGTCTTATCTCCGATGGCCAATCTTGGCAAAAAGTGTCGTTAAACTCCTCTTTCAGTCCGGAGTTTAAGTCCATAAGTGACTGGCGGTCGTATGACATCCATGCCAGCGTGGTTTTTATAAAAAAAAGTATTAAAAATAATAATAATAACTAGAAGTGCGCACAATCTCTGCGGAGCAAAACCAACGGCGACTGACCTCGTCGTGCCATCGTGTATTGTGAGGACCCCCCCTCTAGGCGGCGGCTCCAGACGGACCCCCTGAGACACGTCTCCGAAATTCCCGAACAAGCTCAGGGTCCAAGATGTCTCTGGCCGGAACCCGCATGCGCTCCTCTGGCCCATAACCCTGCCAGTCCACCAGGTACTGTATACCCCTACCAACCCGCCTACTGGACAGGATACGCCATACAGTATATACAGGTTGGCCATCAATGAATCGAGGGGGAGGTGGAGGTCTCTCTGCAGGAACCAACTTGCTCCTCCGAACCGGCTTAAGACGTGATATGTGAAATGTAGGGTGTGCCCTCATTGATGAGGGTAACCGAAGATGCATTGTGACCGGGTTTATCTTGTGACAGGTCACACAAATGCATACAATATTAACGTAGACAGACATAGCTTCACTGAGACAGACACAGCTTCACTGAGACAGACAGCTTCACTGAGACAGACAGCTTCACTGAGACAGACACAGCTTCACTGAGACAGACAGCTTCACTGTAGGAGGCGTGAGCGAGAGATTGACCAGGCGCAATGGGGCAAATGTGGGTCATATCTTCATGAATAGGAAATAGACTGAGATAAATGTTCTGTAGGTACAGTCTATTTAGTAAACACCAACAATGCTCCAGACCCCAGCTTTAGGAGATATTTGGGAAGGGACAGAAACTTGTGCATTGGCTATGCTGTCAGCCAGATTACGCATGGAACCTTCCATCTTACACAACCCTTCATACATCTCCCCACGCTGTATCACCATGAGGGCTTGTTGCTGCTGAAATAGTTTGATAGCTTCCTCATGTGTAAGTAATCCTTGATGCTGTGCAGCAAGTGCACATTCGAGACCAGTATTATCTGCTGACCTAGGGTGACCAGGTCAAAATGGTTCAGTCGCAGGACAGCAGCACTGCTTTTGCGGGACAATGCGGGACACGCAGGGGGGGGGGGGGGGGGGGTTGGGGGGTGACAAAAAAAAAAAAAAAAAAAGTATTTAATTTTTTTTTTATTGCTAATTAAAATTTAATAAATGTATTTATTATTTAAATGCCTATATATCACATTCGACGCAGACGGTAGGCTATATATAGCTCATTTAGTTATTAATCTTATTAAACTCACCTCCGGTTTTGGGGATATTAGCCTCCGGATTCTATTGCCCCCTTCCCTCTGGACAGTGTCCCGGCGATACTCCCCGTGTATTCTGTTATTATAACAAACCGACCCTCTGATTGATTCAGTTCTCAATAATAGTCGGGCCAGACTTGCTGAACAACTATATGTGACGTCCCCCTCTCCTCCATGTGTGATGGTGAAGCTCCTGTCAGTGGCAGATCCTGCATTCTACCTTTTGGGGATCATCTGAAACGGTGTTCTGCGAAATTCTACTATACCTGCTGGCACGCATGGCGCACGCATGCGCATGACCCACAATCGTTCACACTACAATATCCTGCCACCTTGCTGACGAACGTCTTGTTGAGTCTTGTTGTTGATATATCTTAAACAATATCTTAAACATATGTTTTTCATTGCACCTTTTGAACTGTATATGCATGTAAATATTTGCATGTAATTGGCTTTGCAGCCGAATGTATTTGTAGATGATAAAATGTCGGTACACCTGTTGGAATTCGGAGTGAACTATAGGGTGACGTCACCCAGCTGTCCAAACATATAGGCGCTTCGCGCTACGGCAGCAGTTCTCAGCAGAGTAGTAGAATTTCGCAGAACACCGGCTCGGACAGGTGACAGGCAGCGCGCTGCGCGACTCGAGTGAGCTGCTCAGCAGCCTCGGCTGGAGATGCATCCTGCTGCAGGACCACAGCACCGATACTCTCAGGACCATGACACTTTGCGGACCCACACTCTCCACTCAGCCATTGGGTGGGACGGTCACGTGACCCAAATCAGCCAATGGGAGTGAGGGTCTGGAGAGTGTGGGTCCGCAAAGTGTCGCGGTCCTAAATGTGTCGGTGCTGTGGTCCTGCAGATGGATACTATTGCTCGGCTGCGCAATGCATTGGTTTGTGACGTCGCCCGATTTTTTTATTTTAAATATAAGAGGGTATTGGAACGAAGCATTCAATTAACAACATTTTAAACATTTTTTAAATAATAATCTTTGAAAGATAAAAAATAAAAAATAAAAAATATAAAATATATATATATATATTTTTTTTTTAATCTTTGAATTGCAGGACATTGCTTTGTTGTTGCGGGACGCGGGACAAACGGCCCAATATCAGGACTGTCCCGTGAGTCGCGGGACAGGTGGTCACCCTATGCTGACCCAGTCATGTATTTTTCATTCTGTAAGCAGTGGTGCAGTCGTAATATGGGAACTGCCCAAATGCCACATGCACGCGCGCTCCCGCGCATGCGCACGTACACGCACATGCGCATACATGTTCCCTCGGTTGCGCACAGAACAGATGATTATTATGCATAAATGTTTTAAATGTAATTGTAGTTACAATTTCTTTAATTGAATTAACTTAAGTAAAGTAAATTTAAGTAAATACAAACTAAATTAACAATGTAACTTAGAGTTAGTTTACAGAAGGACAGTTTCCTTCAGAGACTGAAGCACAACTTAATGTCTCATCCTTCCAGTCGGGACCACAGATCAAGCAACCCCCCACCAGCTCTTCTCGTTGTTATGCTATCGGTATCCTATTATTATGCAAAGTCTAGGTCAGACCTGGGCATTGTACGGCCCGCGGGATGATTCTGACCGGCCCGCGAAAGATTACATGATAATCATTTCTTTTTTATATATATATATATATATATATATTTTTTTTTTACTTTTTTCTTTTCATGTCAACGTTCACACGCACAATATACGCTTACCTAGGATTTGACTTGATTCAACAACAAAGCAGTCGGGGCAAGCCGAAAACGGTCGAAAGTGTGGTTATTTGAAGTTTGGATTTCTTTTTTCACAACTGAGGTAGGTAGATTACATTTGTAGAGACTAAAGTACAGAAAAAAGGTACCGTTGGGTACCGGTACCGATTCACAGGTACCGGTACCGTATTGGTTCAAATGTGAACGGTACCCATCCCTACTGAACACACAACTGCAGGGCAAGGGCATTTTTGCTCATGAAATGCATAGCCATGTGAAAGCCTTCATGACAAAGTTGCAATTAATTTCAAGGCAGCTAGGCAGCAACAATCTCAAACACATGAAAACCCTGAAAGAAGTCAAACCATCAGATGATCACCGGCACAGGTACTCATCCATGTTGGGAGCAATGCATGATGAATTTTCAAGGCGTTTTCAAGATTTCAAAAAGGTTGAGGATGAAATGCAGCTGGTTTCCTCTCCCTTTACCTGCAGTGTTGATAGTGCACCCACTGATGTTCAGCTTGAACTCATTGACCTGCAGTCTGATTCACTACTGAAAGAGCACTTTAAGTCAGCATCACTGCTAGAGTTCTACTCTGCTCTCAAGGAGGAGAACTTTCCAAACTTTCCATGTTGGTTCTCTTTGGATCCACCTATATGTGAACAGACATTCTCAGTAGGGATGTCCCGATCGCCTTTTTTTGCTTCCGATCCGATCCCGATCATGTGATTTTAAATATCTATCGATCCGATCGTTTCCGATCCGATCTTTCACATTAGTAATCAATTTTGACGCATTTTTGTCAGAAACTGGCGGAGCGAGACAAGCCCCTCTGTTGCCTATAGTCCGGGGCGCGAGCGCGGAGGCGTTTGTTATTACATTCACCCTGAGAAATGTGCTTCTGCTTCATATGAGAAATATTAAAAGTTTCAATATATGTTTGCACATTAGTATACATTCAGTGTTCGACTTACGTAATGGTCGATTCTGGTCTGAAACGCAGACGATAATCCTCAGTCACGTTATCCTCCAGGTGAAAAGTTAGTCTGAAAACTTCGCCTCCAGCCTGTCCTCCTTGCAAACATTGCAACTGGCTTGACTTTCTATTTTAAAATGCTTAGTTCCAAACCTCTGACATTAAGTCTAGCTGCTCAAGTCAGTGGATATTAACCGTGTTAGCTCGCGGCATGCTTCACTGAGTCTCCACAACATAGCAGAGAGTAGCGTTAGTGTTAGTGTTAGCTCGCGGCATGCTTCACTGAGTCTCCACAACATAGCAGAGAGTAGCGTTAGCGTTAGCTCGTGGCATGCTTCCCTGAGTCTCCACAACATAGCAGAGAGTAGCGTTAGCGTTAGTGTTAGCGTTAGCTCGTGGCATGCTTCCTTGAGTCTGTTGTTGTGATGTGGAGCGTGTAGCCAGTCTAAATTAAAGGGAATGTTTGTCGCAGGCAGCGGTGTAAATTAAAGGGGAATGTGTTTGTTGTGGACAATTATTCTGCTCTGTGTGACAATAAATACATTAATGATGATATATTATATGTAATTTAAAACCAAAACTAAGGCCTCCGTATGAGTTTAAGACGTGGACATGGTCATGTTTGTTGAATAAAGATTTTCTTTTTTTGACTGCCGATTTTTATTATTATTTTTTCCCGATCCCCGATCCTCTGAAAAGCACGTGATCGACGCCGATCCCGATCACGTGATCGGATCGGGACATCCCTAATTCTCAGTCATGACGTTTACCAAGTCCAGGTACAGATCCTCTCTCACTGATGAACATCTGGCAGCTGTGCTTCGCATCTCTACCTCAGACATGCAACCTGACTTTGATGGACTTGTTAAAGCTCAACAGAGACTGGATTTATCACACTGAATGAAAAAAAGAGAGCTGAAGAACACTAAAATGTGGAAATATAACAAGTGAAATGGGACATTTTCTTTTTTTTGCACAGTTCTGAAAACATTAAATGTTTAATATAGGCATGTAAAGTAAAAAAGGCTACTGGGACACTTTTCTTTACACAGTTCAGTGACATGTTTTGTTTATTTTGGCTATAAGATGATGTGATGTCTTTAGAAAGCTAAGGAAATCCTTGTTTCAATAGCATATGAAACTCAAAATAATAACTTTATTTGTATAGCACTTTTTCATACGTGCCCTTTGTTATTAATGTTTCACATCTGGTTATCATTTTGGAAATAAATGATATTTTTGAAAGCTAACCTCACCTTTTAATTGCCAAATAATAACATACACTCTTACCAGGGGTCAAAACAATGCCATTTACTGCTTTTTATATAGAAATAAAATGTATATTATGCATAATTGAGTTTGGAATTTTGGCCCGGCCCTCCAACATATTTTCAGTTGCTCATTCGGCCGCCCGGGAAAAATAATTGCCCACCTCTGGTCTAGGTGATAAGTGCCGGCCGGCGCGACGAATCCAGGGACAATTGTGAACGCATTTTTGTGTGCGCACGTGCACATCCGCGCGCACTTCTGCCTCAGTGATCTACTACAACGCTGTGTAACCGCGTGTGTGCACGACTGCATCGCTGTCTGGAAGGGCTGCGTGTGTGTGTGGGTCACAAGCAGATAATAGGGACTCTTTAAGTTATCCGTGTAATCGTGTATGAATAACCACTAAACTGCTTACGCAGACATTAAGGAGAAGGGGAAAAATAAACAACAAAAAACAACCTTTACAGGTGGAAGCTTCAAGTATTTAAGAAACAAAGTCAAGTCCAAAAAACAGGACGACACGCATTAAAGAGGTATTGTAGAAAAATAAATAAGCCACAAAGGCAACTCCTAAAAACAGAGTTTATATTGAAAACATAAAACAATAAACCTCCACCAAGGGAGTTTATGTGCCGTAGTAGGCAAAGGACAGTTCCAAAAGAACACAAGAAACACTACCAATAAAGGCTCAGCCTCTCTATAATAAAGTGTCAAATAAAGCCAGTAGCCCAAAACAAGAATGGCTACAAAGAAGGCTAAATGCTGAGAGATCAGCACTACACTTCAATATAATAAGGATGACCAAAAGGATAGCCAACACAAGGAAATGAAAAAGCAGCCAACACTGCGAGACTCAAACCTAAATAGACTTAGCTTTAGCATATGCACAGCTGCACTGCATCAGGTGCAATCAAGCCCACACACCTGCCGACCCATTGATTGATTGATTGAAAACTTTATTAACAGATTGCAGAATGGGTACAATACAGTACAGCTCAATACACACAATTGTTAAGGGGATGCAGACCAGAGAAAGTCTTTCGTCTTGTTTACATCAGGGTCCCCCATTTTCAATTCATCAGGACATATATGACATACATGAGAGAGAGAATAGGGACCCACCTTCTGTCTCATTTATGATTTATGACCCTAAGCCCCGCCCCATTTTCTGATTGGTCGAGGGACTTGCGGTTTCGAAAGGAGGGACTTCCGTTTTCTGAAGGGGCGGGGCTATAGGGGGAGGGACATCCGGAGGCAGGACAAAATGGAGGCGGGATTTTCAGAATAAATCAGCCGAAAACTTCTGTCAGTACCAGGGTAAGTGTTGATTTATGACCCTGTGTGTGTGTGTGTGTGTGTGTGTGTGTGTGTGTGTGTGTGTGTGGGAATATTTTTAAGAAAAATACAAATGGTCTATAAAGTGGTTTCTTGGATAAAGCCAAATGCAAGAGAGTGTTTAGACACTTCTCCTTAACATTTCTTTTTTATGGATTATAATGTATATGTGTAAATAAAGAAATAAACAAATATATGTTTCATAGAAACCTATGTGATTCCCCTCTGAAGGCTGTCAAAGTGCACCTTCTCAGTATGCAGGATATCTCTCTGTCAGTCTGCAGCCCCATGCTGTTTTCAGCACAGGAGGCGGTACAAATAGATGAGGATAGCAAATCAGGGAAGTCTAAAGCTTCTGTCAATACCAGGGTAAGTATTGATTTACTACCTTGTAAGTCTGAAACCTCCCTGTTTCTACAGAAGTTTTGAGGTGTGAGTTCCGTTTTCTGCAGAACGTGTCAGAAAACTACTGTCACAGCCCCTATAAGGGGAATAATAATTGAATGATTTATGACCCCTAAGCTGTGTATGTTTGTGTGTGTATGTGTCTGTGTGTGTGTGTGTGTGTGTGTGTGTGTGTGTGATTATTTTTTAAGAAAATTACAAATGTAATGTGTCTATATTTTAGTTTCATATGGAAGAGTGTGTTTAAGCAATTCTCCTTCACATTTCTTTGTGGATTATATTGTATTATATATATGTGTAAATAAAAGAAAATACAATGTAAGTGAATAATAGGCTGATGTTGGTTGAAAAAGAGTGATAACTTGTAAACAGGGGTTCTAAGTAACCACACTAAGTATGTATGTAAGTATGTATGTAAGTATGTATGTATGTATGTATGTATGTATGTATGTATGTATGTATGTATGTATGTATGTATGTATGTATGTATGTATGTATGTATGTATGTATGTATGTATGTATGTATGTATGTATGTATGTATGTATGTATGTATGTATGTAATATGTAGTGTTTGTGTGTGTGTGTGTGTGTGTGTGTGTGGAGAATCTTTTTTTTAAAAGAAAAATACAATGTAAGCTGAAACCTGGGTTGCATACCTCCATAGAGATCTGTGTGTTTCCAACTGCTGGGCTGTCAACCTGAAGTCGAAACTGTTTCAGCATGGTGTATTGCCAACGGGGGGCAGGGCTAGTGTTTAAGTCAAATGCATGGAGGCCAGGGCCCTCATTCATCAATGTGTGCGTAGAACATGACCTATTTCCACACGTAAGCACGGAATGTAGAACTAGTGTACGCACAGGGAAGTCGGGATTCATCACACGGTGCGTACGCAGGCTCTATGCTCCTCCGTGTTGATGAATACCACTTTGTTCTACCGTCAATGCTCGTGCATGATTATCCATATATGGTCATGAAAATGAGGAAACACCCCCCATGGGATGTGAAATAATGGACTGACCCGAGCGGAACTCCGAGAAACTCCACGAAGATTGTTCACTGCTGTCGAACCAAGAAGACACTATCGCGTATTATGGGATAAATAAAAGGCTGACTTGTAAACGGTGATGTCAGATATCAACGGCTCCCTAAGACCATTGCTGCAATTCTGCCTGGACAGCTCAAAATACTAATAAAGACCGTTCGTTGACCACTGTTTGGCGTTGGTTGTGTGTCATTATAACCGTGCTGTAATATGAATGCCTTTATTAGTTGTGTTCGATTGGCTATATGATTTTTAGAGGCATCTATTTTGTTGTCGGCTAATAAAGACCGCGCTGGAATATGACTGCCTTTTCCCGTGTTGTTTGATTAATACCCAGGGATTAAAGTTCTCCTCAATTTTATTCCAAATCGCGATGGATCTCCCGTCAATTTTCTACCTGCTGCATATGATTTCTAGAGGCATACTACAATCTATTTTGATGTCAGTATTGGGTAGCCTATATAAACAATAATAGAGAGCATATACAAGAACAATGAATCTCACTGCATGTATGATGTAGCCTGCCTTTCAATACATGAACTTGAATTCCATCATGATGTTTGTGTGCGGGACTCACAAGGCTGTTGTCACAATGGGTGGTACCAATACAGTAATAATTACAGTCCACACAATATCACGATCCATGCCATAGCCTATGTTCTATTAGGACATGATCTGTGACGACAAATGTTCTAGAATGTTTGAAGATATCATACTCTGACAGCATGCCTATGATCAACAAAAACGCGAACTTGAATCCCATCATATACATAGTCTGTCCACTATCTGGTGTCATTGCAATGCGTTTTCTATTCTTTCTTATACAGTAAAAAGGGGTAAGAACACTATATTCATATGACTTGTATTCTGCTTACAGCTTCGAAATTCCACTTGTTTCGTTTAACGTAAAGCCTTTTAAATATAATCAAAACGTTCCCGTGTTTCTGCGGTCTGCGCAAAATAATAACGAGTTGAGCTTTATGATTTATGATGAATTGAAAATGGGGGACCCTGATGTAAACAAGACGAAAGTTGGTCTGCATCCCCAATTAACAATTGTATGTACTGAGCTGTACTGTACTGTACCCATTCTGCAATCTGTTAATAAACTTTTCAATCAATCAATCAATCAAGCTACGCGTAGCGCAGTCAGTAGCCTACACCCCGTATATTCCGATAACGCTATATAAACCATGCTGCATTCATTCTGAGAGAAAGATCTATTATTCCAAATGCTATTTATAGGGTTTTGACCATAATTACACTACTGTTGCTATTTTACAATGAACTATAATGAACTACGGTTCGTACAGAACATGCCAGTGTTATTATGCACAGAAGCTCATTTCCTTGTTGTAATAATATATTCTACCACTGGGCGCCAGGTACGCCTGGTCTGACCTGTGCGTAGATGTAAGCACGGAGTCAAGTTCAAATCGAAATTGATGAATCCCACTCTTTGCTTAGAAATGATCGTACGCACAGGGTAAGCACAGATCTGTGCGTAGGACACGGTGATGAATGAGGGCCCTGGGGTCCACCGCACCCTAGACTTTCTTAAGAGGAGGTTCTGGTGGCCTGGGATGATGGTAGACGTGTGGGAGTTTGTGGCAGCCTGCACCATTTGTGCCCAGAATAAGACATCTCAACAGTGGCGGACTCAGGCTGTTTGAAGGGCAGGGGCGAAAAGAAAAAAAGGGCACCTACTGCACAACATGGGACCCCATCAGCATCAGTGAGAAAAAAGATATGATGCGTCATGTATGGTGAAATAGTCTTCATCCTTGATTAAGATTAACATTAGAATAACATAGACAACCCAGATTAATAGTATAACCACACCTCTATGATAAAAACACACAGGGAACAATACACCTTTCAAATGTTTATTTCACCTCATTGTCATGGTGTTTGAAAAGTAGATTTATCATGGTGTTTGAAAAGTAAATTATCATGGTGTTTGAAAAGTGGATTTATCATAGTATTTGAAACTTAGATTTATCATGGTGTTTGAAAAGTAGATTATCATGGTGTTTGAAGGCCTAAACCAGGGGTGCCCAACCTTTTTTGAACCAAGATCTACTTTTTAATTTACCACCTAGCCGAGAGCTACCAGCCAAAATTTTACCTACTCTCGGCTAGTATTAATAGTATTAGTAATACCCATTCAATATGCACATGACAGAACATATTATATGGCATATAATATTTTCTGTCATGTGCATATTGAATGGGTATATAATATAATATGATATTTTATATATCATTGTAACGGTGTAGTGTAGCAATTACAAGAATGACGAGACTAACTTCTCACGTTGGGCATGCAGGCAGCATGACCCATTTATTTCACACTCTGCATACACAGTTCTATTTCATTATGGCTGCCGCTCAGCATCATTCTGCACGCACTTCACTTCGTGCACGCGCACTGAATAAAAAATTCCACAATGTACCTTTACATCCCAACATTCGTCTGGCCACACCCCTATCCGCTTACCTTCATAAGCAGGTGTGTGGTCACCTACTCGCCTCCTTCTTCACTTTCACCACAAGGAAGTGCCTTCGGTAGATCCCACACTTGACGAGGTTGTTAGCTGAAGAAAGTTGAGACGTGTTTACATTTTTTCTTGTTTTTTTCTTCTCTCATATATTCGAAAGAAAAAAGCTAAGTCATAATGTCTACTTCGGAGGGTCGCGCTCGCGCTCGCTGTTGGGCGGCCGACTCCAGTAGTCTGCTGTATGTGAGGGACGCGGGCTCGGAGGAGGAAAGTATGCAGGGGGAACTGCATGCTTTGTTTCCCGAGCTCATGGCGGCGGCGGCAGTCGCAAATGGCGTGCCGCTGCCGCAGCCACTGCCTGTTCCTGTCCCTGATGATCTCATAGGTCATCTATGGCAACGTCGCCCGGTGAGAGGGGTGGACGTTGTCTACCTATTTTTCCCCTCAATGGCGGCCTATGTCCGTCAGGGCCAGGTGGTCTCCCACATCATAGGCCTTACTCCCGCCTACATGCAAGTCACGCGGGTGGCGGGTTTGGTCAACGGCATGAAGGAGGGCGTGCCACAGCTTGATAGGCCGATGGCGGCGCTCCTTTGTCCGGAGGTGGTGTGGGAGCCGTTACGGAAGCCGGTTCCCCAAGGGAAATCGGCGAGGCGGTTGGCATATTGGAGCGACCAGTCATTTATCACCGGAACACAATCTTTAGCTGCCGCGTCTAACATCGGATTCATGTCCGGGATATTGACGGGCGGCACGGAGCTGACTGATTTACAGCATGATCAGCTCGCCCAGTCGGCAGGAGCCATCCTGCATCTGACTCAGCCGCAGGCTATAGCCGCTGGGAAAGTGCGCGCCCTGGCCACTCTGATCCAGCGCCACCTTTGGCTGGAGCAGGCGCGTGTGCCGGAGAAGAAGAGGACTCCACTTCTGACGGCACCCCTCTCCGATGCTGGACTATTCGGGACGGCACTGCAGCTGATGACCTCAACCTGCAGGGAGATGCAGGAGGAACACTCCGAGTCAGATGGCCGCGCGTCGTCGAGGTTCCTCCGCCGTGGCCGCCGCTGCCACCGCCGCCACTGCTGGACCTTCAGCGAAGAAGGCCAGGAGGAGAGAGGGCGCCTCCGCTACTGCAGCCGGCCCATCTACGCCCGGGGGTGACGGTAGGGATCGTCGAGACCAGCCGCCGATCGTTTACCGTCCCTCCGGGGCTCCCCGGGGTGGCAAATCCCGAGCGGCTCGTGGCAGGCGTCGCTAAGACCCAGTGACTTTTTCCCTCTGTGGTCCCCCCCTGTTTCCCTTCCCGGCCCGCTATGATTTTGTTCGAAAATAAAGAGTCCCCTCTAAAGGGGGACTGTATTTTTTGTTAACAAACTGTGTGTTTATTCACCAAACATATGATTGGGTTGCAACGTGTGAATCTTTCGCTAGTATGGGTTGATAGGAGGGCTAGATGTTACATTCATGTTAGAGCTTAAGCAAGGCCTGCAGCCTACACTACAGCCTCGACCTGAATCTCCACATAAAGGTAGAGGTTAGTTGTGTGCTCTGTTGCTTACACAGTGATATTGAGCTGCAACACTATTGTGTTGGGTTTGCAGTAATGCTTGTATGAAAACGTACCGTGGCTCAGCCGTTCTCTCTCTCTATCAATGTTTTTCTGTGTTACAACATGGATGCGGGTGTAGGATTCACACACACACAGAACTTGGTCTTGCTATAAACCCTGTTCACAGATGTGTCTGTGGTTAGCGTGCATTGTATTAGCTTGCGCTATTCATTGGCATTGCTACTAAAGGTATCATATGGCTATTGTTGTTGTTGTATGCAAGGGTTGGGCTTGTGAGGGGGTGCCAGATAAACCCCTCCTTCCCTCTTCTGATTGGTCAGGGGGTTTCTTGGCCTCTCTTTTTCATTCAGTCAGGGCCAAGCTTTTAGGCGGCTTGGCAGGGAGGGGGGGGGGGGGGTTTCCCAGACTCTGCACCCATCACAGGCGTTTCAGTCTTGGGTTTCCCCCCGTCATAGCACACGTCACTAGGCACGTTGCTATTGGACGATGACTTCCGTTTAGACCCGTATGTAGGGTCTGTTGTTGTCAAGTGTTGGGGTAGAGTGTAGGAACTTAATGTTCTACTACGCTCAATATACACGTAACTTGAGTCGGTTGGTCACATGACTCAATGTTACCGTGGTTTTTCAATCTATGGCTCACGTGGGAAGTCTCTCTGAGGAGTTCCGTCTCTCCTCTGTGGTAGGGATGACGGGATATAAAAATGTAAAAAATGTTTACCCTCGGCTGCGTCAAGTGGGATTCATGTCAGTCGGTGTTTCTTTCTTTTTTAATAAAAAGTGTGGAGAATGTGAAGCACGACAACCTTCTTGTCGTTCTCCCAGGCGCCTTGAAGGATCAATGTGGGGTCTGTTAGACTGTCCATTGATATGTTTTGGGTCCCGACGCATACATAGTGCTGGCTCGGGGTGTTTCTATTCAGAATCATGTGGGTGGCTAGTACAACTTGGTTACTTGTTATTAAAACAGTGTTTTTATAAAGCAACTGGGATGGGGGATTTTTTCCTCTTCCGAGAGCCTGTTACTGGGTCTCGACGGATTCTCGTTCATATCTGGGGGATGTTAACGGAATAGATCGGAACATAGGTAGAGGGGTCTCACGCCCTTGGGGTGGGCCACCGAGCGCGGTGTAAACAGGACCGTCTGGGTGGCGCCCTCTTTTCATGTTTTAGATCAACACGCATATCTGCCCCTTCTCCTGGAGTAGGCATGTCGGCGTGGTTAGGGCACGGGACTGGTTCTGGTCACGCTGGTCCAGGTCAGTTAACCCGTTGTCCGCCGGGGCTGCAGATCTGCTGTTCTGGTACCCTGAGGGACTTGGGCTTTTTTCAGGGGAAAAAATGTCGGGTAGGCCCGGGTGTCACAGGGTTAGGTGTTATGGAGACCCTTTGTTGGGTACATGTTGTACCTGGCACTATTGTAAGGGGCTGGTTCTCCTTCTTTCGCTCCTCTCTCACGCATGGCGAAGAGGGGGCTGTTGGGGTGGTCTTCGGGACCTCCTCTGGTAACCCTGTGTGCTTCTCGAGCCGCCGGGCCCGGTCCGAAGTAATGTTTCGTTGAAACCGTAGGCCTGGGATAACCCTTTTTTGGAAACTAAAACACTTGTGCTGCGGTATAGCTGGTGTGTTTTGGAGTTTTTCTTGAGGGGTTATAGGAACAACCACCGTCTGTGTACCGAGAGGGTGGTTGATTCCCTGGTGTGTTGGAGCAGAGTCAACTCCCGGGTTGCCCGGGTGAGTGTGTTCCTGCACGTTCATGACGTCTGCCAATCGTGTCAGCCTTCTCTGCCTCGACCCCTCTGGGTGGTTTTTTTTTGATGGAGGCTTTTGTCATGGTGCTCAACAACGCCAGCATACGCCCCTTCCGCCGGGGGGGCTGTTTTCAGTTGACCCCTTTTGGTGCCTGTCTCGTCCGCAGTGCTCCAGGCTCAGGTCTACAGTCTGCTGTCTGGTATCCCCGGTGCGCTGCCTGCTTCCGTTGGTTAACCTTTTTTGAGTGCTTTACAGCCATGCTGACTGCCTGTTCTGCAGGGTCAGTGTGCCAGGCGGTGTACTATTGGGGGGTAAGGGCCCACTCTTGGAGGGGCTCTATCCGAATACGCTGGTGATGTGGGGGGCGGTGTCACTAAGTGACCGCCTGGTGGGGTTTTGATGCCTGGCGTCATTGACCTCTCCGGGCCCCCTTTTTCCAGGGGATCCAGTCCCTTCAGTGGGTCTGGGTCTTCCTTCGCGCTCCGCTGCTACGGCCTTGCCACAGGGTTGGGTTTGCTCTTGACCCCGTGATTCTGGGGGCAGTAACAAGGGTTGTTCCTTCCATTCGTTCCCTGGTGGCATGCGGGTTGTGCGTGTGCGTAGTCGTGGGGTCAAGCCACGGTCTGCTCACCCTGTGCGTTGAGTTGCTTGAGTTCCTCTTCGCACGGTCGGATCCGTCTCCCTCCCCTCCTCCAATAGGGAGGGTATCCTCCATTAGGGAGGGTCGGGGGGGCTCGGTCCTCCCCGGTCTGATGGTTGTGGGGGGCCTCAGCAGGGTACATTTGTCGAGCTTTGGCTCCCGCTCAGCTCCTCTTGTGCAGAATGATGCTGAGCGGCAGCCATAATGAAATAGAACGTAAGGTTATGTATATAACCAAGTTCTATGAATTATGGTGACGCTCAGCATCAGGACGCCGCTGCGGCCCTTGATCTCGCCTTGTGGTGAAAGTTTGGGAAGGAGACGAGTAGGTGACCACACACCTGCTTATGAAGGTAAGCGGATAGGGGTGTGGCCAGACGAATGTTGGGATGTAAAGGTACATTGTGGAATTTTTTATTCAGTGCGTGTGCATGAAGTGCGTGCAGAATGATGCTGAGCGTCACCATAATTCATAGAACTTGGTTATATACATAACCTTACGACAACACACACACTCAATTCAATGGGCATGAGAAAACATGAGTTTACATTGCCAAAGCAAAAGTGGAACAATACAATCAAAACAAAAATTATATATGTACAATTAAAAGGGAATAGGAATGATGTGTAAACAGAGCTGTCACATTGCAACTGACAACACACTAGTGTTGTCACGATACTGGAATTTCGAACTTCGATACGATACCTTGAAAAGTATCGATATTCGATACCATTATTGATACCACAGGGAAAAATGTTAAATCTTAAAATGTAAAAAAATAAAAAATAAAGATATATATATTTATATATAGATATATATATTTTCTTTTAACTAAATTTAGCTTTTGTTGCTGGTCGATTTTCCTCAGCTTCTCTCTGGTACTATAAGAGAAGATAAATATAACACTTTTAAAACCCTTTGTTTATCTTTAGATCAGACATTTAAAAATAACTAAATGATCTAATCTTAGAAATTAAGTAAAGTTAATAGTACTGCATGTTAAGCATAACAGATTGATTGATTGATTGATTGAACATTTTATTAACAGATTGCAGAATAGGTACAATACAGTACGGCTCAATACACACAATTGTTAAGGGGAGGCAGACCAGAGAAAGACTTTCGTCTTGTTTACATCAGGGTCCTCCATTTTCAATTCATCATAACATTTGACATACAGATAAACAGTACTGTTACATCCAGCCATTTATGACATACAAGATATACAGTACTGTTTAAGAGACAGAGTTTCTAAAAGAGAGTATATACAGTTAATTTACTTCTGACCATTATAGTCAAAGTATTTTCCTATGAACTGAAACTCATAAGACCACATAAGGCTAGCATCATTCAGTTACAGCTATATTGGCCAACATTAGTGTGAGGTTTTGTCCGCTCCCCACCCACACGCTCCGTTCCTTTAAGGTACTTTGTTGATTAATTGCATTCCCCGCCACGCTCCGTTCCTTTAAGGTTTCTGTGAGGATTCTGTGATGATTGGTCCGTGGCCGAACGCACACTTCTAAGTCAAGTATCAATTACCATCACGCACCTGATGTGTGTTCTAATCAGCGCCCCAGAGGGCTTCATATACTCTTTTCCCCCTAATATCGAGGTTGGATCGTTTTGAATATTCCCTGCATCTGCCTTTCTTTCCCGTTCGCTGTCTGTTGCTCTCCAGGACTCTCGTGAAGTATCCCTTGGAGAACCTGATTCCCCGTACGAAGCTACGCCTTGTTTATCTGCCCACTTTACGCGTTGCGCTTTGGTGAGTTTTTGAAACAGTCTTTTTGGATCACCAGTTTTTTGTGTTTGTGAAACACCGAAGAGATCCCGTTTTTGTTATACTGTTCTCACCTATTTTTTGTTGTTGGATTTACTCTTTGGATTACCGTATTGTTTTTTCTCTGGACTCTGCTAACTGTGTGTATCACACCGAAGATCAAGTCACTTGGATATTAATTTGGATCAGTCACCTCTCTGTTATCTGTTGTGCGCTGAGCTAACTGGGATTCTCTCTCTCCCTCCGTGTTCCATCTGGAGTGTATGCTGGGGGGATCTGCAGAGCGGCTCAGACGTCACAAGCAAATTCCTCACCAACACCGTCTGGGAGAATCTGCAGAGCCGCAAGATATTCTTCACATGCCAGATTCCCCGTTTGTTCTGTTTTCCACCTAATTCAATCTTGTGACTCTGAGAATAAACACGCCCTTGTTTTTGGCTAACTCTGAAAACAACTCTCTCTGTGCCGTTTGCGCTTGGGGTCGGTTACAAACCCTAACAATTAGCCAGCTATCTAGCCAGCTACTGCACCACGAACTGCCAGCCAGCCAGCTGGCTACCTTAACCCACAATACAACAGCTATCCAGCCAGCTACTGCACTAAAAACTGCCAGCTTGATTAATTGAAAAGCTAGCCAGCTGGCCACCCCCAATCCAGCCAACCGTACAAATTACGGTCTCAGCCAATCACATCGATTTGTACAGTTAGTTAGCTAGCCATTCCATTGCGAATTAAAAGGTAGGCCAGTATTAGCTAGCTAGTAGCTAACGTTAGCCAACTGAGAACGATAGCTAGATAACCAACAGCTGCAAGCCTGCAAACAACAACGCCGTTGATATAATGAGCTATCCGTAGTAGGGCTGACCTTAATTTTTTTTTTGGGAATTCAAAGCTTTGGGGCAGAGATTCTATTTTAACACTTTGGTCGCCGGCCAGAAATCCGGAAATGACTGTGCATTGCCAGGATTCCTGGGCGATTTTAGCATATCTCATGATCTTAGCGGAGCTATTTCTATATATTTATATTATAACTATGGGGAAATGGTTTGGCTCATTTGACGACGACGAGTTGATGTACACTATGAAAAAAACCGTTTGTTTCTGCATGTCTTCATTCGTTCACAATTACAAGTTAAAAAAAGGTAAATAAAGGTAAAAATCCAGGTGGATTCTTTAGAAAGGGAGTTACAAGCCTTTTTATGAGAGGTGCGCCCCCCGGTGCTGCTGCTTGAAACAGACGAGAAGATGGGCGGGGGAGGGGGGGGGGTGATAATAGTTACTGAACGTGTTATAAAGCAATTTAGACTGGGATGGATGGATGGATGGTTTGTTTGATAGATTGTTTTATTGTTTGATTGATTGAATGTTTGTTTGATTGATTGAATGTTTGATGGTTTGTTTGATAGATTGTTTTATTGTTTGATTGATTGAATGTTTGATGGTTTGTTTGATAGATTGTTTTATTGTTTGATTGATTGAATGTTTGATGGTTTGTTTGATAGATTGTTTTATTGTTTGATTGATTGAATGTTTGATGGTTTGTTTGATAGATTGTTTTATTGTTTGAATGATTTAATGTTTGATGGTTTGTTTGATAGATTGTTTTATTGTTTGATTGATTGAATGTTTGTTTGATTGATTGAATGTTTGATGGTTTGTTTGATAGATTGTTTTATGGTTTGATTGATTGAATGTTTGATGGTTTGTTTGATAGATTGTTTTATTGTTTGATTGATTGAATGTTTGATGGTTTGTTTGATAGATTGTTTTATTGTTTGATTGATTGAATGTTTGATGGTTTGTTTGATAGATTGTTTTATTGTTTGATTGATTGAATGTTTGTTTGATTGATTGAATGTTTGATGGTTTGTTTGATAGATTGTTTTATTGTTTGATTGATTGAATGTTTGTTGGTTTGTTTGATATATTGTTTTATTGTTTGATTGATTGAATGTTTGATGGTTTGTTTGATAGATTGTTTTATTGTTTGATTGATTGTTTTATTGTTTGATTGATTGGATGTTTGATGGTTTGTTTGATAGATTGTTTTATTGTTTGATTGATTGAATGTTTGATGGTTTGTTTGATAGATTGTTTTATTGTTTGATTGATTGAATGTTTGTTTGATTGATTGAATGTTTGATGGTTTGTTTGATAGATTGTTTTATTGTTTGAATGTTTGATGGTTTGTTTGATAGATTGTTTTATTGTTTGATTGATTGAATGTTTGTTTGATTGATTGAATGTTTGATGGTTTGTTTGATAGATTGTTTTATTGTTTGATGGTTTGTTTGATAGATTGTTTTGTTTGATTGAATGTTTGTTTGATTGATTGAATGTTTGATGGTTTGTTTGATAGATTGTTTTATTGTTTTATTGATTTATTGTTTGATTGTTTGATTGACAGTCCGACTGACTGACTGACAAACTTGAAATGCAGTAATACTATTATATCGATCAGGTGGGAATATATTGTATTGATCAGGTTAGTAGATATTGTACCGATCAGGTATTATAGATCATGTGCATGCAATAAACTAAAAAAAAAAACATTTTGACTGTTTCTCAATCATGTACTGTGCATAATCTGCTCCCGTGTTGTAGACACTGTGTTGCTCTGTACCTACCTGTTTTCCAATTTATTCGTCCATACATGATAAACACATTCATAAAGTAATAATAGCTTGTATTGATAATATATCAATTAGTTTCACTTGGAAATACTACTACCTTATCAACCACCATGCCTGGCACTAACGAACAAGTAAGTTATAACTACTGGTGTAGGTCCAGAAAACATTATTATAAAATACAGAATACTTTACAATGCAGAAAACTTGAAACTTTGATGAAATGAACATTTCTATTTCAAAATATGTTCAATAAACTGGGTGACAGTCATCAGTACCAACCATTGTTGCTGTGCATTAGACACATATGCTGGTAACATTCACAGTATAAAATTATGGTAATTTAGCAAGACAATACCTTATAAAAAGTGAACACTGGCTGATGATAACCAACCATTGTTTCAGTGCATTTAGAAGTTTGCTGGTAACATTCACAGTATAGGATTATGGTAATTTACCAAGACAATACCTTATAAAAAGTGAACACTAGATGATAACCAACCATTGTTTCAGTGCATTTAGAAGTTTGCTGGTAACATTCACAGTATAGGATTATGGTAATTTACCAAGACAATACCTTATAAAAAGTGAACACTGGCTGATGATAACCAACCATTGTTTCAGTGCATTTAGAAGTTTGCTGGTAACATTCACAGTATAGGATTATGGTAATTTACCAAGACAATACCTTATAAAAAGTGAACACTAGATGATAACCAACCATTGTTTCAGTGCATTTAGAAGTTTGCTGGTAACATTCACAGTATAGGATTATGGTAATTTACCAAGACAATACCTTATAAAAAGTGAACACTAGATGGTAACCAACCATTGTTTCAGTGCATTTAGAAGTTTGCTGGTAACATTCACAGTATAGGATTATGGTAATTTACCAAGACAATACCTTATAAAAAGTGAACACTGGCTGATAACCAACCATTGTTTCAGTGCATTTAGAAGTTTGCTGGTAACATTCACAGTATAGGATTATGGTAATTTACCAAGACAATACCTTATAAAAACTGAACACTGGCTGATGATAACCAACCATTGTTTCAGTGCATTTAGGAGTTTGCTGGTAACATTCACAGTATAGGATTATGGTAATTTACCAAGACAATACCTTATAAAAAGTGAACACTGGAGGATAATCAACCATTGTTTCAGTGCATTTAGAAGTTTGCTGGTAACATTCACAGTATAGGATTATGGTAATTTACCAAAACAATACCTTATAAAAAGTGAACACTGGAGGATAACCAACCATTGTTTCAGTACATTTAGAAGTTTGCTGGTAACATTCACAAAGTTTGCTGGTAACATTCACAGTACAGGCACGTCACATGATCAACTACAGGGCATATCTTACTTGGTCTCTCGCATCGATGACTGCATTGTCCATTGATAAATGGATGAAGCGCCAGATGATCTGTGGACCAAAAAATATCCAATACATGCTTCCAAAGTATATAAATAAGAGGCCAATGGACTGCATTAGAAAAGTGTGGTATGTTACCTACAGTATATACTTTTATAAACTGGCTGACTGTCAGCAACCATTGGTTCTGTGCAAATGGTAAAAATGAGGGGGGAAAAAGATAAATAAAAAAATAAACTATATACACACACAATGCAAATGATGAATGGAGTCGACACAGCTAGATCGCTAACATAACGTCTCATCTGCAAGTGGTCCAAACATGCCTATGCAATATCGACAACCGTGGCCCAAATACATGTGTTCAACGCATTTGTCTTGTACAGAAAACAGTGCAACTACCCATACACTATACTATACTATACTATACTATACTATACTATACTATACTATACTATACTATACTATACTATACTATACTATACTATACTATACTATACTATACTATACTATACTATACTATACTATACTACTCTCAGCTAGCTATACTATGTACCGGAGTGGTACACATGGTTCTGTCTGTATCACACAATGATGGATTATTTAGAAGTAATCTGTACTTCTGTGTGCCGGATTATTTAGAAGTAATCTGTACTTCTGTATGACAACTAATAAAGAAACTATTTAGAGAAATCACTCTTTGTGTGGTACAGAGTGAAACATTTTTCACGATGCAGGGGGACTTTGCACGATGTGCAAAAATATCTGGTCTCACTCCTGAGGCCACGCCTACTGCGACCCGACATTTCCTACACGGTAGCTTTTGCTTGGGGGTGGCTTTGTATGCAACCATTACATGCTTCCCAAAGCCACCCACTAATCTGCTCTGCGGGTCCCCCGGTGGGGCCCTAGGGTCGCGCTGCCTGTCACGCCCCACCTGCTCAGCCCCTGCCTCCTCCTCACCCCCATCCCCTGCCTCCTCCTCACCCCCACCCCCTGCCTCCGCCTCCATCTCCGCTGTCACCCAGGGAATCTTAAACTCCTGACCCCCTGTGTAGGTCCGCACCACAGCCCTGGTGAACCGGAAGAGGTTGTAATAATGCCCTTGTGGGTGCCTGGTTTTGTACAAGACAAAAGCGTTGAACATACATATCAGATACATCACAAACTTTTTGGTCCACTTTCCAGTCTTAAGTGCAGCCGGATAGTACGAGATGTTTTGATCCAGCTGGTCAACGCTGTTCATGAATTTATTGTACGACATGATGGATGACGGCTTGAGCATCTCCACCCTCAGCGCTTTGCCCTTCTTCTGCTTCTCCCACACTCTTGCAGTTTCCATGGTGTCCTCGTGGTAGCTGCTGATGGTCTTCACGATCCTCTTATCGCGCCATGCCACGATCAGGACCTGCTTATTGTTGACCGCAATGCGCTCCCCCTTACCGATGTCATCTTTGGTCAGGTGCTTGATGATGGCTGGCTCCCCCCGGTGCTTCCTGAGGGTACCACAGACGTCGGTCCTCAACTGTCGGAGCCTGGCGGACATGTGTACACTGTTGTAAAAACTATCCATAAACAGCGTATAACCGGCACCAGACAAACGTCCAAGCAGACCGACGACCGTGTCCCCCAGGTTCGCGCCATCCCGGCAATATGGCTTGAATGCAAAGCAATATCCTGTGCGAATCACGAAGTACGACTTGATGCCATACCGGGTTGGCTTGTTGGGGTTGTAGACCCGGAAGGTCAGGCGGCCTCGCCATGCCATCATCCCCTCGTCAATGGCGAGCTCACGTTCGGGTTGGTACAGTTCCTTGCACCTCGCGTTGACATGGTCGACTACAGGGCGTACCTTACACAATTTGTCTCTAACATCCAGGGATGTATTGTCCGCAAAGTGGAGGAATCGCCAGATCAACTCATACCGGTTGCGTGGCATGGTGTCTGAGTAGTATGGTGTGAACATCATATCGTCAGTGGTCCACATCATGTCCACGCAAGGCTTCCAAAGGACACTGCTCAGGAAATTGAGTCCAAGGAACTTCTTCAGCTCCTTCAATGTGAGGGCCGTCCAATGCAGTGCCCTGCTACTGGTTAGCGTGGGGTCCAGCCGGGCAATGCACTGATCAGCGTAGAGGTTGGTCTGGGCAACAATGGCATTGAGAAAAGCATCCGTCAGGAACAGATCTAGCCATTTTGCAGGCCGGTACGATTTCAGTGCCGCGGCGTCCTGGAGCAACCCCGGTTGGGCTGTGAAGGGGATCCTGTGAGGCACCCAGCCCTCATGAGACCAGGCATTCTCCTCTTCCTGACGGATCGCAGACCTGCTCTTCGCTCCACGACCTGTCAATTATACAAATATACTATAACACCCCTACTGTAGACAAACATTCATATGCCACGTAGTTACAAACTGTGTGTGAGTGAATGAGTGAGTGTGTGTGGGGTTCAGATGTCAGAGCTGGACGTGGTGTGGGGGTCAGAGGTCAGAGCTGGAAGTGGTGTGCAGAGTGAGGCCAACTTACCGCGCTTAGATGTGCGTTTCCGCCCTGCAACGGGTTCCGGCATGTCCCGACTAGCATCCAGTTCTAGAATCACATGATGTAATACATTACACTAGGGCAACGTATTGTCATTTTATTTACATGATATATATATATATAGCATTATGTGTTATATTTTATGTACAATTACCTGCAGGAGTAGACTGTGATGCTATGTCGTTGCCAGTCTCTGTGTCACTCTCTGCGGAGTCTGCGCCAGAATCTGAATTGGATTAAATTCATTCACTAAGTAAGTCTCATAAAACACAATAGTAATACATTTACATACATGAATGTAGTTAGTACATACCCAAGTATGTTGGTGTACCACCGCCTGACTCGGTGTCGGATCCTGTAATGAACACAAAATAAATCAGCGGCCATTGTACATCAAAGCATGTACATGTGTGTGTGTGTGTGTGTGTGTGTGATATGCAGGCATTGATGCAGTGATCTGCTTATTTGATTTGGATGTTATTTCCATTATTTTATTCATGCATGTTCAAATCGATCATACAGGCTAAGCTACATTATTGGATATGCATAGAGGCCTCGCCATGTGCTGGGAAGTTCAAAGGGGTTGGGGGAGTGTTCATGGCTTTGATCTTATAGGCCTTGTCCATGGCTTTGAGTGTGTGTGTGTGTGTGTGTGTGTGTCACACACACACACACACACACACACACACACACACACACACACACACACACACACACACACACACACACACACACACACACACACGCACAAGCCCTTGTAAAAAAAAAAAAGGGAGGGCATGCCCTCCATCTCACACTTCAAACAGGCCTACAAACAACATCTGCCGGCTACAATGTGGACT
This sequence comes from Notolepis coatsorum, assembly GCF_963971535.1. Taxonomy (NCBI): domain Eukaryota; kingdom Metazoa; phylum Chordata; class Actinopteri; order Aulopiformes; family Paralepididae; genus Notolepis; species Notolepis coatsorum. Next base: position 176,053,436 of record NC_140165.1, on the reverse strand, counting down.
AAGTCATACATAGCACGAGTCCCCTCCGATACTCGAGGTAACAGCAGTCGCATCTTTCCACCTGCACGGCTTGATCTTTCAGCGTCGGGGGTCTGGGCTTTGGAGGGGCCCCGCCCCCGTCGCTTCCTGATTCTACTGCGCAGGCGCACCAACCGACCTGTAGGAGTCGCTGTCCACAACGCCTGATCCCCACCCATCAGTTTTCCCTCCCCCTAATACTGCCAATGTGTATTATTGTGGACGACCAGCTAAACTGAAAGCAATGTGGAGAGCTGGGCTCGAACAGGGAGATGATCTGTTTGAGCCCAGCCTCCAGTATTCGTGGTGAGCGCCTTGCCCACTGCACCACGTAGCCGCACCTGCATGATGTTTTTCAACTGTGGGGGCACATGGTCAAGTTTAGACCATTGGAACAGCACCAATAGGGCACACCCTCTAATTTTTCGCCACTCAAAAGGGCACTTTAGCGCACGTTTTTCAACCATGGGGGCACCAGGAGGGGCGATCGCCCCCCCTGCCCCCGCCAGTGCGTCTCAACATCCTACGGCTGGTTGCCTCAAGCCATTCCCTATTCCCAGATGCCCCTGGTCACATGTTGATATTGATATTATTACTGGGTTACCCTTGTCAAGTGGTTCTACGGTCATTATGGTGGATCGATTCTCGAAAGCAGCTAATTTTATTCCCCTCCCCAAACTTCCCTCAGCTCCTGAGACGGCCAGGCTGGCCATGTGTTTCGCCTCCACGCATAGGCGGCGGGTGAGCTGGACATTAGGGTAGGCTATAGACGGTGCTGTCCAGGTTCTGATTTCATACAATACACACACCCACTAGGCTACTACAGCGAGCCCCACTCATTTCATATAGTGCAAATTAATTGTTCAAATGAAGGCATCCAATATGATTAACCATTGTCTTACCTTAATGCAACAAAATAAAAATGCGACGTTTCGCGCATCAATGATCTTTTCTGCTTTAAGTTTGTCTGTGAGATCACTTTCAATGTGAAGCGGACTCAAGAGTTGACTGTCTCTCCTGGCGCATATTGTTGTTCTTCTTAGCCAGTTTTGGATGCGCCTCATTTGGAAAGACCGTTCACAAGTTGCGGTGCCAACGGCAATGAAGGAAACGTTTTCCGTAAATTTGGATCTCATCATGCTTTGAAAATAATGTACATAGTAGCTCTAAAAAGTTTCCATGGTTTGATTAACTCTGACTTAGTCTCTGCCCTCGTAGAGCAAGCCCTTGGCCTCAGGTGATCCAGTGTTATGCCCAGGCGGCATGTAACTTGGAATGGAGTTCCAGGTCTTGGCAGCTCTCATGGAGAGGGCTGATTTGCTAAATGTACTTGTCCTTAATGGAAAAACCAAGTCACCCGGTACAACAGTTCTGGTGAACCTGGAGGTGAAAAAATCGGAAAGTGGGGGTGGGGCTAGAACATGGAAGATTTTGAAGACCAGACTGGCATCGGTTAGTTTGATGATGCGGCGTGATTGGTTACTGCCTGCAGTCTGGAATGTTAAACGGCCACCACACCTACTGCCATTGACACCTTGGTTGGCCGACCCTTGCGTATTGTCACCACCGGGCTGCAGCAGCCCACACACACACACAATATCGTAGCCTAGGCTGCCTATAATAATGCGCAGACTTGGGTCGGCATAGCCTAGCCTGGCCTTATATACCCGCTGCCTATGCCTCCACGGTTTACCTCAAGATGTGGTGTCTGATCGGGGTCCGCAACTCGCTTCCCGCTTCTGGAAGGCGTTCTGCTCATTAGTGGGAGCTTCAGCCAGTCTGTCATCGAGGTTTCACCTGGAGACCAATGGTCAAACGGAGCGCACCAATCAGACCCTGGAGAGGACACTTCAGTGTCTGGTTCCTCCAATCCGACCACCTGGAGTGATCATCTCGTCTGGGCCGAGTACGCCTATAACACCTTGACAAATGCGTCCAGTGGGTGCTCTCCATTTGAGTGTCAGTATGGGTATCAGCCACCACTGTTCCCAGAACAGGAGAGAGAGAGGTCTAGGTTAAAGTGTTATTAGATAGATTTTCGTTTTCCTATTGTTTTGGTCGTGAAAACTGAACGTCAGGACACCGAGAGCTTTCGATGAGCATTGGAATCTTTCTGAACGACACTTCCCAAAGGCCTCTATGGGACTTCAAGCAAATTACTCCTGTATGCAATTTTTTAATATCTCTTATTACTCGCGATAATAAACCACAAAACTTAACGTTAGGCTTGCAGGTGTGCTGGAAGCTGTCGCAGCATTCCTCCTCCTTGTATTGTTCTCTGTGTATCCATGACGCCGTCGTGGGTGAAGTACTCCGACTCGAAGGACCAATATTGAAGATATAATGTTTGTAATGTTTGTGCTGGAGCAGCTTTATCCAGAACGGTCAGGGAGTGGACACAGACACAGAGAACAGTCCTTTGTATTTGAATGAGGATCAAAATTATTTAGTGTTTTTTTCCTCATGAACGCACTCTCTCTCTGTGACAGCAGTGGAAACATGTGAAGGCAAGTCACCACCTGCATTTAATCACCACACTAAGGACCCCTGGGTTGTCCAAAGAAGTGCCTGTATTGAAGATATAACGTTTTGTAATGCTGGAGCCACTTCATCCAAAACAGCACACCCCGGTCAGAGAGTGGACACAGAGACAGAGAACAGTCCTTTTGTATTTTAATTAGGATATGTTGTTGAATGAGAGATCTCTCAGAATGATGGAGTGTTTCAGAGTGGTTTCTGCAACACATAAGCAGAAAACAAGGAATTAGAAGAATACATAATTAGCAGAGGTAAATGTCATATGCATCATGCACTATACACTGCCTGCATTAGGCCGCTGGGTGACCCATATGCATGACCACGACTAGTCGCTACCCCGTGCCATGCTTGGCCCATGCGGCCAACCGAGCCAACGCTAGTGGTGACATGCCAATGGAAATATGCCATATAGCATAACTAGCTGGCTAGCATTAGCTCAATTAGCGGCACGAACCAAACACAAAGCAGCAAACCCCAAGTCATAATCACACACAAGTCACAGCATCCCAACAACACACAATGCAGTCTACATATGACATTTATCTAGCACAGTGGTTCCCAAACTGTGGTGCGCGCACCCCTTGTGGTGCGCGAGCGCCCTCTAGGTGGTGCGTGACATGAAAAGGCTAATGGTGGTAAAAAAAATTTTTTTACAATAAAATTTCATACAAATCTTAGTCAAACCTTTAGTATTATGGATATTAAACATGCTGGCAGAGTACATGCATCCATGTTGTCGTGAACATTTTAATTAAATAAAGAAATTCCCTATCCATAGTTGCCGTGGGAAGAGATAAAATAAAAATAAAATAAAATAAATTCCCTACCTACTCATGGCCTTAACTGACAACTAACAGGAACCAAACAATATATTTTTTTATGCCTAATAAATATAACTAAACTTTTTTGGCCGTGCACCCCCTGTCACCTCCCGACCTAGCTGACGCACCCTAGCTGTTCCGTTCCAACCCTTCCCAGAGGCAGTCGCATTATTATTCCCTCTCCCACCCTCCACAAGACCAGCTCAAGGTCTTTCTCTTATCCCCCTGCGGACGTCCGTACCAGCCTTCCACAGCTCCCATTCCTCCCTGGAACTATCCCTCCCTGGAACCATTCGGCCGTGCTGACCTTTTCTTTTTCTTTTTACAACAGAATCAACTCAATTTTAAACCATAATATGGATCTAGTAAGCTGGGCTTTTACAACGATTGATCGCATATTCTCAACGAGGAGGCAGAATGCGGAAGATCCACTCTGCTCACTCGGGAGCTATCAGGCGGGATACACCATAAATTCATACGGGCAATGGCTTGCGATATGCTTTTTCCCGCTGGAGATAAACGATGTTGAAGACGTATATCTCCTAATTGTCATGCTGCTCGGCTTGGGCTCCGTCAGCAGTTGGATCTGGTACTGCCTTAATCTAATTCGGAAGAAGTTGGATCCTATGGCCAAGGACATGGCCGGGATCAAAGACAACCAAGTGGGACTGTATAAAAAGATCGCTGACCTTAACACTCTGCGAGGTGATGAACAATTGAGCTCTAAGACCATGTTGGAAAGGAGCTAAATCTACCATACAGATGAACAATCGTGCCTGAAGACTATTCTTGAGAGACTTGTTACCAACCACACAGAGGAACTGTCGCGGTCTCAGACCATTCTGGACATCACGAAGGAAATTAGGGATGTGAAAATAGATATGCCACCATACCGTGCCAATAGGGGGTATGATTAATCTAAATTAAGGCGAGACACTACAGGTGAATAGGGTAACACATTTAACTAATAGATATCACAATGAAACTTCCCCAGTTGATTACTTATATTAAGACAAGACTTTTTTGTATTACAAGTTTTCTGAAATTGTATGTTTAAATATGCAAATGCGGCATGATCTACTTAAATATGCACTAATTTGCATATAATTCCAGGACAGAAATCTGAACATTGGATAAAGCCATTTTCAAAATTATAGTTTCATTTTGTTGACATATTAGAGCCAAAGGTTATTACAGAGGGGATTTTGGATATCTCTTTTTATCACTCCATAAATCAGAAAATACTCCATTCAGTCCATTTTTATGGTAAAAATCCATATTTCGCCATGTTTTTAGGAATAAAATGTGATATAAATCAGGGTATGAATGCGATATCAACAAACCCTTCTGTAAATACCTTCAGAACATAGATATGAATAGAACTGGAAGGTTTGGTGTATGTGAGTGTTACTGAAGTGGAGATTTCTGGCTCAGAGTATGAGGAAAAACTCTTAAAACTCATTTTTGGGAAAACGCCTTCAAAGTTCTGTATTGTAAAATGCCATACAGTGTAGTACAGTGTAGTACCCCCTAATAGGCAAAAAATATTTGAATAGATATCACTATGAAACTTTCCCAGTTTGTTATGTACATATAAACTAAGAAAAAATATATTGCAAGTTTTCAGACTTTTATGTTTATATATGCAAATGAGGCACTTCCCCATTAAATATGTGCACATTTTATGGATGCAATAAGGCAAAATGAAGTAAAATAAACAACTAAATTTGTGTTATTGACGTTTTATTGTCACTAGTTTCATAGAAGACATGTTTAGGAAGCAAAATATAACAAAATCTCAAAATCAACAAAAAAAGTATATTTGCCTATTCACCTGCAGTGTCTCCCCTTAACCTAATTTTAATCATATGGCAGCAATTTGCCTCAAGCTGCATGTATCATCTGCATGTATCATCACCAAAATTGTTGCTGGTCTCCGTGCACAGATGAAGCACACCTGTGTCAGACACGCCCGAGACATTATTGTTTATTATTATTATTATTAAAACGTACGTTTTTTATTAAAACGTTTCTTGAATTTCATGATTTACACAGTGAAAATCCCCATTTGAAATAATGTATATTAGTTATATTTATTAGCCATAAAAAAATATATTGTTTGGTTCCTGTTGGTTGTCAGTTAAGGCCATGAGTAGGTAGGGAATTTATTTTATTTTTCATTTGATCTCTTCCCACGGCGACTATGGATAGGGAATTTCTTTATTTAATTAAAATGTTCACGACAACATGGATGCATGTACTCTGCCAGCATGTTTAATATCCATAATACTAAAGGTTTTTATGAAATTTTATTGAAAAAAAAAGAAAAACAATGTTTTAATTTTTTTTTACCACCATTAGCCTTTTCATGTCACGCACCACCTAGAGGGCGCTCAGTTTGGGAACCACTGATCTAGAGATACCAGTGATTGGGGAACATCTAATGGCTGCTTTTTTATACATCTAGACTCTAGAGATACCATTGATTGGGGAACATCTAGAGATAACAGAGACTGGGGATCATCTAGAGATTGGGGTGTGCGGAGACGTCATTATCTGTATATGTATCTGTTCAACAACAAACCCCGGAGCGGCTAGATTCGCCTGTTCGAATCCAGCTCACAGCTCCGGGGTTGTCACCAGCTTGGCTGGCCGTTCACACTAATACAATTGGCAGTATTAGAGGGTGGGAGAAGCTGGCGGTGTGGGTCCAGGTCGTTGTAAACAGCAACTCCTACAGTTCGGTCGGGGCGCCTGCTAAGCGCGGATAGGACTTGAGTGGGATAGTGTGATCCTTCCACACGCTACGCCCTCTCAATGAGAATCCGCGCTGCCAGGTGAAAAGAAGCGGTTGATTAGCTGGACGTGTGTCGGAGGAAGCACGTGATAGCCTCCACTCTCCCAGACCGACTGTGGGGGGTAAGTGCGCAGCGACCAGGAAGGGGATTGGGAATTGGCATAACGACTAACATTGGAATGGGAGAAAAATCGGAGGAAAAATGGAGGGGGAAAAAGATCAATAAAATAAAATAAAAAAAACAACAGTTATTGTACAATACAAGATGGGAACAAATGTAATCAAATTAACAAACTAACATTAGACTAAAGGAAGTCAAACATCAGTTTTCCCTGTTTTATTATAATTATTCTATATAATCTTTTACACAGCCTGTACAATGCAAATGATTATTTAGAGAACATAGATAATAAAGCCACATATCTCTATCTCTCTCTTTCTCTCTCTCTCTCACTATCTCTCTCTCTGAACTCATTCCGGGCCAACAGCGCCCTCTGCTGATGGCCCTTACCGTGCCAACGCTTTATCCAATGGAGAATAGGACTTATTTGCGAGTGCATAAAACATATCAAATATAATAGCAATAGATCTAAATAACAGTGATTGTCAATGAGTTGCTTCCAGTCAACATGCACGAAACAGATTTTTTCATACATACATTTCCATTTTATACTGTGATGAATATCAATATATTTCTAGGGCGTTCTGTCTCATCTCAATAAACTCCAGCAAATCGAGCTTAAAAGTATTTCCTTAGAAAGCGTGCCATTTGCCGCTTGATTTATGAATCGTTTTCCAATAAACGCTAGATTATCGATAGTATATGTTTCCTCATGCACGAAGAGAAGCAGGTCTGAAAAATCGCTTCTCCGTACTTTGGTCGGCGCGAACCTCACACACACACGCACGTGCGCGCGCGATGGCGGAGAAAGGAACATCTGATTACCCCAAGATTCGTAACATAAAGGCCTTACCTCACATCTGATGTCATGCAAAAAGATTATTCCAATTCCTGATCGCCATTCCAAATATCGATCACGTCCATTGATCCAACGTTATAGTCCAAAACACATAATCCAAGCTGCCCCCCTGACTCGACCAAGCTGCAATAGTATCCAGCTGCATGCCCGAGAAGGGAAACCCGGACCGGAGTTTTTTTTCTGATGCACATACCCAGCCAATCCAATCCAATGATGTGCAATACCATCCGGGAGATGATAGGTGGCTGTATTTGCCCTTTTGCGAGCTCAGACCCATTCCCAACTCAGAACGCAGCCCTGGGGGGACCTGATACTCAGGATGATTTTGCTGGAGGTATGACCCCCCACCCTGACCGCCTGGGGCCTGTCACTTCCAGGATCCAGGCGCTCATGGCGGAGCTCAGACCCAGATCGATCAGCTTGTCAACCAGTCTGATGGGGACTATGGTGTTGAAAGCTGAACTATAGTCAATGAACAGCAATCTCACATAGCCCCCCTTCTGACTGTCAAGGTGAGATAGTGTGTTGTGTAATACTTGGGAGACTGCATCGTCAGGACCTGTTTGTCCTATATGCGAACTGCAGTGGGTCCATGTTACTAGGGAGAGAGGCACAGATGTGGTCCTTGACCAGCCTCTCAAAGCATTTCATGACCACAGAGGTGAGTGCCACCGGTCTGTAGTCATTTAGGCCTGCTGGAGAAGAGTTTTTTGGTACAGGGATTATAGTGGACATTTTGAAGCAGGCAGCGACCACGGACTCAGCCAGGGATAGGTTCAATATGGATGTAAATACTGGGGCCAGCTGATTTGCACAGGACTTTAGTATTCGTAGTAGTCCTATGTTATCTGGGCCTGCAGCTTTCCTAGTATTTACTCCCATGAACGCTAATCTCATGCTGTGTTCCGTCAATGAGAGAGTGTGTGTCCCCCGCGGATGAACCCCCCTCCCCGCGGCAGCCGGCGCGTCAGTGGCGCTGTTAGCCGGTGAGATAACGTCGTCACTGCTCGCCCCAAACCTGGCGTAAAAGGACTTGAGTTCATCCGCGAGAGAGGCATCGGCACTCACTATTGAGGGGGGGCTGACTTTATAATCAGTTATCATTCGTACTCCCCGCCATAAGCCTCTCATTTCGTTCTGTGCCATCTGTGTCTCCATCTTGTTCGCATATCGCCGTTTTGCAGCCTGAACCTCTTTGCGTAGCATATAAGCTGCTACCTTGTACTATTCCATACTTCCCGATGCTCGGCCCGCATTGTAAGCAGCGATACGAGCATTCAGGGCCACTCGGATGGAGTTGTCTACCCACGGTTTCTGGTTTGGGAAAACCCACACCTTCTTCGTGGGGACAATGTTGTCAGCTAACGTTGTTATGAAACTGACTACAACATCTGCATATTCACTGATGTCATTGGAGCTCGACCGGAGCATGCCCCAGTCGACGTCCTCCAGTGCGTCTTGTAGCGTGGCCTCTGAGCCCTCGGACCACTGCTTCACCTCTCGCGACACAACAGTGTTGAGGCTACCCACAGCTTCTCTGTACATTTTTACATCTGTCAGTTTCTGGGCATCCTCCTGATAGTCTAGTTTTTGATCACATGGTGTTTCCCTTGATCTACACTCTTGCATGTCAAAACGTTTTAGGATCTTTTCCACATATCTCTTCTGGGATATTTTTACACAATTGGCAGACTGTTCAAAGTCCATACCTAGAAAATGCTTTAACCTCCCAAGGTCTTTCATTTTGAATCTGGTGGAGAGCATCTCTTTCACCTGTGCTAGGCTTCTAGTGTTGTCTGCTGCTATGATCAAATCATCCACCCAAATGACGATGAACACTTTTCCTGACTCCTTTGACTCCCTCGAGTAAACACAGGGGTCTACTGGGTTCTGTAGAAAGTGATCTTCGATAAGACATGTATGAAGCATCTCGTTCCAATTTCGCCCAGACTGTTTCAGGCCGTAAATGGATTTTTCCAGCTTACACACTAGCTTCTCTCCTTTCTTTTCATAACCCTCAGGTTGTTCTATATATATCTCCCTATCTATGGGTGCGTGCAGATATGCTGTTTTCACATCCATCTGATGTCAAATTAAATTGTCCTCAGCTGCTTTCTGCACCACTACCCTTATACTGGTCAGATTGGCTGTGGGGGAGAATGTTTCACCATAGTCTATCCCCTCCCTCTGACTGTAACCCTTAGCTACAAACCTCGCTTTGTACTTGTCGTGTCCTTCAATACCCTCCTTGATTGAATGCACCCATTTCCCTCCCACTGTCTGTCTGCCCTCTGGTAACTTGGTTAGAGTGAAGGTGTGGTTGTCCTCTAGGGACCTCATTTCCTCATCCATTGCTCTCTCCCATTTACTTGATTCAGGGGACACTATGGCATCTTTAAAGGTCTGAGGTACCCCACTAACTACCCTGTAGCAGTAATCAATGGTAGTGGGTGTACTGTCCTCCTCGTCACTCCCTTTCCGGGCATAGTCTGTCAGATACTTTGGGGGTTTGTGTTCCCTTGAAGGATATCTCCCACTGCTTGGGGCACTTGACGTCACCCTCGAGGGCTCCTTGTCATTGCCCTCTGGGGGTGGCTGACTGTCTGCCTGCACGACCGTGCTAAGTACACTGGGCTGATGTGTCTCTGTTTCTACACACCTTACTCTGGAGTCCAGCTCTGGCTCCTCTGTCTGTGTCTCGCCCTCACATGTTGTCTTTGTGACAAACTTGACTAGCCTGTGTTTCTGCACCGGGATAATAAACCAGGAAAGCGGGGCTTCCCTTGTCATGCCCTACAACGAGTCCTTTTTCATATCTGGACTCGAGCTTTCCTCTGTCCTGCAGGTACGCATAACACACTGATCCAAATCGGTGCATTCTGGCTAGATTACACTTCTTTCCTTTCAGTGCTGTATACGGGGTGGTGCCTGTGTGCTTATTAAAGCACCTGTTTCTGGTGTAAGCGGCTTCTTGCACTGCATAGTGCCATAGGCTCTTAGGTAAGTTACTATCTACTAGCTCAGTGGTTCCCAAAGTCGGGGTCGCGACCCAAAGGTGGGCCGCGAGCATCCACGGGAGGGCCGCGGGATGATTTAACATTTTTTTTTTTTTTTTTTTGTCAGGCCACTGAACTTAGAAGCAGGCCAGCACAGTGTTTCTAGTTGTATTCTAAAATTCTATTCTATTGTATTCTAAAATGTGACTATATGGTTTTATATTAACTTAATAAATAAACAAAAACGAAAAATCTACTTATTTCAACGAACATTTCAAACTAAATAACAGATTATGCACATAAAACGCTGAAAACAACCGATGCAACAATAGTATTTTAATGAGGCTATTATTATTATCATTATTATTTTGCAACAAGTTAGCCCTCTCATAAATAGCACATATAAATGAATAACTAACTTCAACTAACTTAATAGGATTGAAGTGATATTTGGCTTAAAAAATCGGTCGCCTGGCAAAAAAAAAATCAAAATAAAGCCTGACGATGTGCATTGGGCCGCGGCTCTCTGACGCCTTATTTTCTGGGTCCCGGCCTGAAAAGTTTGGGAACCCCTGTACTAGCTTACACCTAGCCATCTCGAAAAGAGTGCGCCATTCCCTCTCTGCCACTCCGTTCTGGTGTGGGGAATATGGACATGACGTCTCGTGTCTTATCTTGTTCCTCCTCAACAGCGATTGGAACTCTCTGTTTGTGAATTCGGTTCCGTTGTCGGACCTCAAACATCTTACGTTACCATAAGGGGCTATGTCTGCCAGGAATTTTTCCGTGGCCTGGAGTGTGTCACTCTTTGCTTTAAGAAAGTAAACAAACACTGCCCCTGTACACACGTCTGTAAAAGACTGTACATATCTAAAGCCTCCTATGGACTCGTTTATTACTGGCCCGGCAAGATCTGTGTTAACCAACGCAAGTGGTACCTTTACTTTTTCTGTGGGATTTCTGTTTCTCGATTGAGCAAACTTCCCCTTTATGCACACTACACATTCTTTATCAGGTCTACGTTTTTCACCTTCAATGTGCATGCCCTCTGTCACTGCTTGCAGTTTCAGTAAATCCTCGTAATTACAATGACCCATAATCTCATGCCATGTCTGAATATCGTGGCTGACAGTTACTTCACACATATCATTGTCACCATTACACTTGTCGTTGTCATTACACTTTGTTTTCAGGTAATACATTCTCTGATACACCTCTATGTCAAATCGCGTACCGTTGGGCTCTACAAGAAATGTTTTACCTTCAATGAGGAACACTCTGGCACCGTTCGCAGTAGCCGCTATTACAGAGAATAGTCCTTGTGGGAACGATGGTACGTAGAGAGCGTTCCTTACCGTCACTGTACGCCGGCGCCCCCGCTGTCCGTGAGGCATACCTGTGCGTCTCCTCTCTCTTTCGCCAACCCGTAGGTGCGCTTTCCGTCTGCCAGCTCCATGCTGTGTCTCTCCGGGCGGAAAGTTCTGTCAAAGTTCTTGAACGGACTCCTGTCGTTGGACGACGCAACTGTGTCCACGATCAGTCCCTTCCTTTGGGCCTGTTGCAGCTGCGTTGGCCTGGTGACGTACGCCGTCTGCACCCTGGGGATGAAGCCCTCTCGTTCCGCTACTCTCCAGGCGTCGCCTCGATCCGTGTCACGCCGACCATCGCCGCCATCTTGTCCATGCGCGTGTCGCGCGCCCTGGTCGCGTTTCTTCATGCACGCTCTGCCTGCGTGCCGCGTGGATCTGCAAAAGCCACACCAGACAGTCCTCGTGCAGTTACCTCTCCGATGGCCTTTCTCTCCGCATCGACAACACGCCAGCTCCGTCGTGGGCCGGGTCTTTTCCGTTGGCGTCGCTCTGGCCTTCAACACCCTCTCTCCCGCCTCCGCGGTGGCTGGGTGGGTATCTTCTGAGGCCTCGAAGTTTCTTAACTTGGCCTTGAACTGTCTCAGCGTCATGTCCGCTGAACAGTGTGTTACCAGGAGTGTGAACGGTTTGTACAGCTCCGGTAGTCCTCTCATCATCATCGCCATCCTGCACTCCTCAGTGGCGTTGTGATCTGCTCCGCTCTGTTGACGTATTCGGTCACAGTCTCGGTGTGCCCCTTCCTCAGGGTCGTCAGTGCTATGTAGAGGGCCATGACTCGGGGTCTTCCTCGCCCGATGTAATGCTCTCTCAATACCTCCAGGCTTTCTCTGCCTTTGTCTTTAGTGTCGCGGAATATCAGCCCCAAGCTGGTGTCGTCGAGCAGTGGCGCTTACTCACAGTCAGTGATGCCACAGATTACTTGTAAAAGTAATCTGATTACTGATTACTGATTACTCCTTTAAAAAGTAATCTAAGTTACTTTACTGATTACTTGATTATCAGAGTAACTTAGTTACTTTGAAAGTAACTAGGTTACGAAGTCGTCGTCGTTCCCCCAACAGTTTTTTTTAAACGCTTTATTGAAAGTGCATAAATTGTTTTTAACTTGTTTCTCTGCACATAACGTAAATTGTTAAACTAGTGCTTCAGCTTCTGTACCATCAAGTATGGTAAAGCAACAGTCTATGATGCTCACAGCATTAGAGCAGCCAGCCAGTGGTTTTACAAAACCAGTGTATCACATCTAACAAATGCAGGCTGAACTATTCAATTATATCAACTGTAACTATTAAATTGTTTTTTATAAATGTCTCTCTATAAACATACAATCAGTCTCTCTTTAACATGTAAATTAACTGTAAATCTGGCAAATAAGAGCTTTTGCTCTGCCACCATCAACCCTCCTGTACCTAGTCGAAGCGTCGGCTAGTGTTGTGATTCCAGATGCTTTCAATGCAATTGGATGTGCTGTTTTTAGCGGTAGACAGTATTTTGTTTCCTCCGCCGTGAAGTAGTGACTGAGGCTACGTTTAGACGAGCGTTTTGGGGTGGAATTCTGAACAGAAACCGCAAAAGTCATCTTGCAGTTTCACTTTTAATTTTGCCAAGCGTTTTGGGGTGGAATTCTCCGACGACGGAGCCCTGCTGTCACACGATTGGCGCATATGTCACATGACGTGCTGTGAAGACCCGCCCTACTCTGCCTCTGATTCGCAGACTGTGGATGGGGAATGTGATTGGACCAAAGCAGAGTCACTCACAGACAGAGGGACCAGTCACGCCGCGGGACACATTCTTGTATTTAACCCTTTCACTGCCACACCACGTCACTCCCAAATAAGAAAAACAGCTCAAAATGTATTTTTGACTGTCGAAAACGAAATAAAATACTGCATTCCGCCTGCATTATGAATTTATGATGAGATAGTAACGAAATAGTAATGCACAGCCACTTGGACAAGTAACTGCAATCAGATTACTGGCTTTTAAAGATTAATGCGTTAGATTACTATTTTCAGGGAAAAGTAATCAGATTACAATAACGCGTTACTTAGTAACGCGTTACTGGCATCACTGCTCACAGTACGCGTCTGCATTACGCTGGTCGTCCAAGGCTTGCTCTTCCGCCGTCAGGTCTCCCGTGGGAGCTGCCAGGATCGTCTCCTTCAGTCCCGCACCGTGCATGCAGCATAGCATGCGCTCTTCCCAGAGCTCGTAGTCTTCTGCTTTTCCATTGAATGAGGGCCATTTGCTCCTCCCTTTGGTCACCACGCGTTCTAAGATGGGGTTCTCCCCCTCGCCTCCGTTGTGCTCAGCAGGCGCCACGCGTTCTAAGACGGGGTTCTCCCCCTCGCCTCCGTTGTGCTCAGCATGCTCCGTTTCCCCCGGTGCCGCCTCCTCGGGGCTCTTGGCTGCTACCTTCCTGGGACTCCCGGCTGCTACCTTCTTGACCCTCCTGCGAGACTTCTTGGCTTTCATGTTGCTCTTTGATGGTGGGCGTAGTTTGAGCTCCTGTTGGCCTAGCATCTAGCCACGCGGTACTCCCGGTGCTAACCTAGCCTATACTTTAGCTAAACTTGCTACCCTTATTATTTCGCCCCCGGCGTGATCTGGGCCCATAACCTGTTGACAGAATCAGGCTATAGGGCGACAATAATGTGGTCAAGAGGCATGGTTTCTATCTTCAGCCTTTAACTGGCGTGGTTTATTTATTCACATGGTATGAGCAGTAACACATGAGTCCTTCTCTGTGAGAGGTAGGTGGGGGAGAGAGGTTGAGTAGGAGGAGACATCCCTATTTATACTCGCCACCTGGTGGTGTCACAAGTGGCTCCGCCTAGAACGCCCTCTAGTGGAAACAGTTATATATGCAGTTAGACAGTTAATAACAATCCTACCTAGAACCTCTGACTTCAACAAACAACCTCACAGGCTCTCTGTTTGTAGCCGGGCAAAAGAAAGATGGCGTCGTGGTCAGATTTACCTAGCGAAGGTGCTAGTACTGCCTTATAGCCCTGTTTGAAAGGGGTGTAGCAGTGATCCAATGTATTTCCCCCCCTAGTGGTGCATGTGATATGTTGGTAAAAGTTTGGCATCACTTTTTTTAAATTAGCCTTATTGAACTCGCCGGCTACGATCAGAGCCACGTCTGGGTGTTTGTTTTGGTGCTGGTTCAAAGAATCCTGTAGGTCTGCCAGAGCTCTGGTGGTATCGGCTTGCGGTGGGATGTATACTGCTGTTGTTATTATGGCTGTGAATTCCTGGGGGAGATAAAACGGGCGACAAAGGATGGATAAATGTTCATGGTCCAGCGAACAGGAGCGGGAAATCTTCACCGCCTTGGGGCTGCACCAGCCATTGTTCGTCAGGAAGCAGACCCCTCCACCTATGGACTTTCCCGACTCTTCTGTTCGGTCAGCGCAGAAGACAGAGAAGGAATCAGATGGGATGATGTTATGATCCGGTGTTGATGGCTTCAACCATGTCTCCATAAAGCATAGGATGTTGCAGTCCCTCACGTCCCGTTGGAATATAATCCTTGCACGGAGATCATCCATCTTATTCTCCAGCAAACGTACATTCGCCAATAGAATCGATGGGATCGCGGGCCGGTAAACAGAACTCTTTAGCCTGATTCTGATTCCACTTCTCCGTCCTCTGTGCTTCCGTTTGATTGCGCTGCCTTTTCCATTGTCCCCGTCTTTGTCTTTGTCCTTGTCTCGTCTTATCTCCGATGGCCAATCTTGGCAAAAAGTGTCGTTAAACTCCTCTTTCAGTCCGGAGTTTAAGTCCATAAGTGACTGGCGGTCGTATGACATCCATGCCAGCGTGGTTTTTATAAAAAAAAGTATTAAAAATAATAATAATAACTAGAAGTGCGCACAATCTCTGCGGAGCAAAACCAACGGCGACTGACCTCGTCGTGCCATCGTGTATTGTGAGGACCCCCCCTCTAGGCGGCGGCTCCAGACGGACCCCCTGAGACACGTCTCCGAAATTCCCGAACAAGCTCAGGGTCCAAGATGTCTCTGGCCGGAACCCGCATGCGCTCCTCTGGCCCATAACCCTGCCAGTCCACCAGGTACTGTATACCCCTACCAACCCGCCTACTGGACAGGATACGCCATACAGTATATACAGGTTGGCCATCAATGAATCGAGGGGGAGGTGGAGGTCTCTCTGCAGGAACCAACTTGCTCCTCCGAACCGGCTTAAGACGTGATATGTGAAATGTAGGGTGTGCCCTCATTGATGAGGGTAACCGAAGATGCATTGTGACCGGGTTTATCTTGTGACAGGTCACACAAATGCATACAATATTAACGTAGACAGACATAGCTTCACTGAGACAGACACAGCTTCACTGAGACAGACAGCTTCACTGAGACAGACAGCTTCACTGAGACAGACACAGCTTCACTGAGACAGACAGCTTCACTGTAGGAGGCGTGAGCGAGAGATTGACCAGGCGCAATGGGGCAAATGTGGGTCATATCTTCATGAATAGGAAATAGACTGAGATAAATGTTCTGTAGGTACAGTCTATTTAGTAAACACCAACAATGCTCCAGACCCCAGCTTGAGGGACGTTAGGAGATATTTGGGAAGGGACAGAAACTTGTGCATTGGCTATGCTGTCAACCAGATTACGCATGGAACCTTCCATCTTACACAACCCTTCATACATCTCCCCACGCTGTATCACCATGAGGGCTTGTTGCTGCTGAAATAGTTTGATAGCTTCCTCATGTGTAAGTAATCCTTGATGCTGTGCAGCAAGTGCACATTCGAGACCAGTATTATCTGCTGACCTAGGGTGACCAGGTCAAAATTGTTCAGTCGCAGGACAGCAGCACTGCTTTTGCGGGACAATGCGGGACACGTAGGGGGGGGGGGTGACAAAAAAAATAAAATAAAAAAAGTATTTAATTTTTTTTTTATTGCTAATTAAAATTTAATAAATGTATTTATTATTTAAATGCCTATATATCACATTCGACGCAGACGGTAGGCTATATATAGCTCATTTAGTTATTAATCTTATTAAACTCACCTCCGGTTTTGGGGATATTAGCCTCCGGATTCTATTGCCCCCTTCCCTCTGGACAGTGTCCCGGCGATACTCCCCGTGTATTCTGTTATTATAACAAACCGACCCTCTGATTGATTCAGTTCTCAATAATAGTCGGGCCAGACTTGCTGAACAACTATATGTGACGTCCCCCTCTCCTCCATGTGTGATGGTGAAGCTCCTGTCAGTGGCAGATCCTGCATTCTACCTTTTGGGGATCATCTGAAACGGTGTTCTGCGAAATTCTACTATACCTGCTGGCACGCATGGCGCACGCATGCGCATGACCCACAATCGTTCACACTACAATATCCTGCCACCTTGCTGACGAACGTCTTGTTGAGTCTTGTTGTTGATATATCTTAAACAATATCTTAAACATATGTTTTTCATTGCACCTTTTGAACTGTATATGCATGTAAATATTTGCATGTAATTGGCTTTGCAGCCGAATGTATTTGTAGATGATAAAATGTCGGTACACCTGTTGGAATTCGGAGTGAACTATAGGGTGACGTCACCCAGCTGTCCAAACATATAGGCGCTTCGCGCTACGGCAGCAGTTCTCAGCAGAGTAGTAGAATTTCGCAGAACACCGGCTCGGACAGGTGACAGGCAGCGCGCTGCGCGACTCGAGTGAGCTGCTCAGCAGCCTCGGCTGGAGATGCATCCTGCTGCAGGACCACAGCACCGATACTCTCAGGACCATGACACTTTGCGGACCCACACTCTCCACTCAGCCATTGGGTGGGACGGTCACGTGACCCAAATCAGCCAATGGGAGTGAGGGTCTGGAGAGTGTGGGTCCGCAAAGTGTCGCGGTCCTAAATGTGTCGGTGCTGTGGTCCTGCAGATGGATACTATTGCTCGGCTGCGCAATGCATTGGTTTGTGACGTCGCCCGATTTTTTTATTTTAAATATAAGAGGGTATTGGAACGAAGCATTCAATTAACAACATTTTAAATTTTTTTTAAATAATAATCTTTGAAAGATAAAAAATAAAAAATAAAAAATAAAAAATAAAAAATAAAAAATATAAAATATAAAATATATATATATATATATATATATATATTTTTTATCTTTGAATTGCAGGACATTGCTTTGTTGTTGCGGGACGCGGGACAAACGGCCCAATATCAGGACTGTGGTCACCCTATGCTGACCCAGTCATGTATTTTTCATTCTGTAAGCAGTGGTGCAGTCGTAATATGGGAACTGCCCAAACGCCACATGCACGCGCGCTCCCGCGCATGCGCACGTACACGCACATGCGCATACATGTTCCCTCGGTTGCGCACAGAACAGATGATTATTATGCATAAATGTTTTAAATGTAATTGTAGTTACAATTTCTTTAATTGAATTAACTTAAACTAGAAAAGTAAATACAAACTAAATTAACAATGTAACTTAGAGTTAGTTTACAGAAGGACAGTTTCCTTCAGAGACTGAAGCACAACTTAATGTCTCATCCTTCCAGTCGGGACCACAGATCAAGCAACCCCCCACCAGCTCTTCTCGTTGTTATGCTATCGGTATCCTATTATTATGCAAAGTATAGGTCAGACCTGGGCATTGTACGGCCCGCGGGATGATTCTGACCGGCCCGCGAAAGATTACATGATAATCATTTCTTTTTTATATATATATATATATATATTTTTTTTTTACTTTTTTCTTTTCATGTCAACGTTCACACGCACAATATACGCTTACCTAGGATTTGACTTGATTTAACAACAAAGCAGTCGGGGCAAGCCGAAAACGGTCGAAAGTGTGGTTATTTGAAGTTTGGATTTCTTTTTTCACAACTGAGGTAGGTAGATTACATTTGTAGAGACTAAAGTACAGAAAAAAGGTACCGTTGGGTACCGGTACCGATTCACAGGTACCGGTACCGTATTGGTTCAAATGTGAACGGTACCCATCCCTACTGAACACACAACTGCAGGGCAAGGGCATTTTTGCTCATGAAATGCATAGCCATGTGAAAGCCTTCATGACAAAGTTGCAATTAATTTCAAGGCAGCTAGGCAGCAACAATCTCAAACACATGAAAACCCTGAAAGAAGTCAAACCATCAGATGATCACCGGCACAGGTACTCATCCATGTTGGGAGCAATGCATGATGAATTTTCAAGGCGTTTTCAAGATTTCAAAAAGGTTGAGGATGAAATGCAGCTGGTTTCCTCTCCCTTTACCTGCAGTGTTGATAGTGCACCCACTGATGTTCAGCTTGAACTCATTGACCTGCAGTCTGATTCACTACTGAAAGAGCACTTTAAGTCAGCATCACTGCTAGAGTTCTACTCTGCTCTCAAGGAGGAGAACTTTCCAAACTTTCCATGTTGGTTCTCTTTGGATCCACCTATATGTGAACAGACATTCTCTTCTCAGTCATGACGTTTACCAAGTCCAGGTACAGATCCTCTCTCACTGATGAACATCTGGCAGCTGTGCTTCGCATCTCCACCTCAGACATGCAACCTGACTTTGATGGACTTGTTAAAGCTCAACAGAGACTGGATTTATCACACTGAATGAAAAAAAAAGAGCTGAAGAACACTAAAATGTGGAAATATAACAAGTGAAATGGGACACTTGATCTTTTTTTTTTCTTTTCTTTTTGCACAGTTCTGAAAACATTAAATGTTTAATATAGGCATGTAAAGTAAAAAAGGCTACTGGGACACTTTTCTTTACACAGTTCAGTGACATGTCTTGTTTATTTTGGCTATAAGATGATGTGATGTCTTTAGAAAGCTAAGGAAATCCTTGTTTCAATAGTATATGAAACTCAAAATAATAACTTTATTTGTATAGCACTTTTTCATACGTGCCCTTTGTTATTAATGTTTCACATCTGGTTATCATTTTGGAAATAAATGATATTTTTGAAAGCTAACCTCACCTTTTAATTGCCAAATAATAACATACACTCTTACCAGGGGTCAAAACAATGCCATTTACTGCTTTTTATATAGAAATAAAATGTATATTATGCATAATTGAGTTTGGAATTTTGGCCCGGCCCTCCAACATATTTTCAGTTGCTCATTCGGCCGCCCGGGAAAAATAATTGCCCACCTCTGGTCTAGGTGATAAGTGCCGGCCGGCGCGACGAATCCAGGGACAATTGTGAACGCATTTTTGTGTGCGCACGTGCACATCCGCGCGCACTTCTGCCTCAGTGATCTACTACAACGCTGTGTAACCGCATGTGTGCACGACTGCATCGCTGTCTGGAAGGGCTGCGTGTGTGTGTGGGTCACAAGCAGATAATAGGGACTCTTTAAGTTATCCGTGTAATCGTGTATGAATAACCACTAAACTGCTTACGCAGACATTAAGGAGAAGGGGAAAAATAAACAACAAAAAACAACCTTTACAGGTGGAAGCTTCAAGTATTTAAGAAACAAAGTCAAGTCCAAAAAACAGGACGACACGCATTAAAGAGGTATTGTAGAAAAATAAATAAGCCACAAAGGCAACTCCTAAAAACAGAGTTTATATTGAAAACATAAAACAATAAATTTCCACCAAGGGAGTTTATGTGCCGTAGTAGGCAAAGGACAGTTCCAAAAGAACACAAGAAACACTACCAATAAAGGCTCAGCCTCTCTATAATAAAGTGTCAAATAAAGCCAGTAGCCCAAAACAAGAATGGCTACAAAGAAGGCTAAATGCTGAGAGATCAGCACTACACTTCAATATAATAAGGATGACCAAAAGGATAGCCAACACAAGGAAATGAAAAAGCAGCCAACACTGCGAGACTCAAACCTAAATAGACTTAGCTTTAGCATATGCACAGCTGCACTGCATCAGGTGCAATCAAGCCCACACACCTGCCGACCCATTGATTGATTGATTGAAAACTTTATTAACAGATTGCAGAATGGGTACAATACAGTACAGCTCAATACACACAATTGTTAAGGGGATGCAGACCAGAGAAAGTCTTTCGTCTTGTTTACATCAGGGTCCCCCATTTTCAATTCATCAGGACATATATGACATACATGAGAGAGAGAATAGGGACCCACCTTCTGTCTCATTTATGATTTATGACCCTAAGCCCCGCCCCATTTTCTGATTGGTCGAGGGACTTGCGGTTTCGAAAGGAGGGACTTCCGTTTTCTGAAGGGGCGGGGCTATAGGGGGAGGGACATCCGGAGGCAGGACAAAATGGAGGCGGGATTTTCAGAATAAATCAGCCGAAAACTTCTGTCAGTACCAGGGTAAGTGTTGATTTATGACCCTGTGTGTGTGTGTGTGTGTGTGTGTGTGTGTGTGTGTGTGTGTGTGTGTGTGTGTGTGTGTGTGTGTGTGTGTGTGTGGGAATATTTTTAAGAAAAATACAAATGGTCTATAAAGTGGTTTCTTGGATAAAGCCAAATGCAAGAGAGTGTTTAGACACTTCTCCTTAACATTTCTTTTTTATGGATTATAATGTATATGTGTAAATAAAGAAATAAACAAATATATGTTTCATAGAAACCTATGTGATTCCCCTCTGAAGGCTGTCAAAGTGCACCTTCTCAGTATGCAGGATATCTCTCTGTCAGTCTGCAGCCCCATGCTGTTTTCAGCACAGGAGGCGGTACAAATAGATGAGGATAGCAAATCAGGGAAGTCTAAAGCTTCTGTCAATACCAGGGTAAGTATTGATTTACTACCTTGTAAGTCTGAAACCTCCCTGTTTCTACAGAAGTTTTGAGGTGTGAGTTCCGTTTTCTGCAGAACGTGTCAGAAAACTACTGTCACAGCCCCTATAAGGGGAATAATAATTGAATGATTTATGACCCCTAAGCTGTGTATGTTTGTGTGTATGTGTCTGTGTGTGTGTGTGTGTGTGTGTGTGATTATTTTTTAAGAAAATTACAAATGTAATGTGTCTATATTTTAGTTTCATATGGAAGAGTGTGTTTAAGCAATTCTCCTTCACATTTCTTTGTGGATTATATTGTATTATATATATGTGTAAATAAAAGAAAATACAATGTAAGTGAATAATAGGCTGATGTTGGTTGAAAAAGAGTGATAACTTGTAAACAGGGGTTCTAAGTAACCACACTAAGTATGTATGTAAGTATGTATGTAAGTATGTATGTATGTATGTATGTATGTATGTATGTATGTATGTATGTATGTATGTATGTATGTATGTATGTATGTATGTATGTATGTATGTATGTATGTATGTATGTATGTATGTATGTATGTATGTATGTATGTATGTATGTATGTATGTAATATGTAGTGTTTGTGTGTGTGTGTGTGTGTGTGTGTGTGTGTGTGTGTGGAGGATCTTTTTTTTTAAAGAAAAATACAATGTAAGCTGAAACCTGGGTTGCATACCTCCATAGAGATCTGTGTGTTTCCAACTGCTGGGCTGTCAACCTGAAGTCGAAACTGTTTCAGCATGGTGTATTGCCAACGGGGGGCAGGGCTAGTGTTTAAGTCAAATGCATGGAGGCCAGGGCCCTCATTCATCAATGTGTGCGTAGAACATGACCTATTTCCACACGTAAGCACGGAATGTAGAACTAGTGTATGCACAGGGAAGTCGGGATTCATCACACCGTGCGTACGCAGGCTCTATGCTCCTCCGTGTTGATGAATACCACTTTGTTCTACCGTCAATGCTCGTGCATGATTATCCATATATGGTCATGAAAATGAGGAAACACCCCCCATGGGATGTGAAATAATGGACTGACCCGAGCGGAACTCCGAGAAACTCCACGAAGATTGTTCACTGCTGTCGAACCAAGAAGACACTATCGCGTATTATGGGATAAATAAAAGGCTGACTTGTAAACGGTGATGTCAGATATCAACGGCTCCCTAAGACCATTGCTGCAATTCTGCCTGGACAGCTCAAAATACTAATAAAGACCGTTCGTTGACCACTGTTTGGCGTTGGTTGTGTGTCATTATAACCGTGCTGTAATATGAATGCCTTTATTAGTTGTGTTCGATTGGCTATATGATTTTTAGAGGCATCTATTTTGTTGTCGGCTAATAAAGACCGCGCTGGAATATGACTGCCTTTTCCCGTGTTGTTTGATTAATACCCAGGGATTAAAGTTCTCCTCAATTTTATGTAAACAAGACGAAAGTTGGTCTGCATCCCCAATTAACAATTGTATGTACTGAGCTGTACTGTACTATACCCATTCTGCAATCTGTTAATAAACTTTTCAATCAATCAATCAATCAAGCTACGCGGAGCGCAGTCAGTCAGTAGCCTACACCCCGTATATTCCGATAACGCTATATAAACCATGCTGCATTCATTCTGAGAGAAAGATCTATTATTACAAATGCTATTTATAGGGTTTTGACCATAATTACACTACTGTTGCTATTTTACAATGAACTATAATGAACTACGGTTCGTACAGAACATCCAGTGTTATTATGCACAGAAGCTCATTTCCTTGTTGTAATAATATATTCTACCACTGGGCGCCAGGTACGCCTGGTCTGACCTGTGCGTAGATGTAAGCACGGAGTCAAGTTCAAATCGAAATTGATGAATCCCACTCTTTGCGTAGAAATGATCGTACGCACAGGGTAAGCACAGATCTGTGCGTAGAACACGTTGATGAATGAGGGCCCAGGTTCTCCTAGATGGGTGCGTATCGGGGGTGGGGTGAGGGGCTGATTACAACCACCCCAAGGTGTCGTAGTAATTAGGTTTCGGTGAAGCGTTTTATTTAAAATAGATTCTTTTTAAAAAGGTTGCATTACCGGGTTATGTATTATTGTTCACATTAATTATTACAGTTAAAGATATGAATAGCTATAAAAGTTATACGTGATAGTGTGCTGAAAATATAATGTTCAGAAAATATGTGTGTGTGTGACAGGCTGTGTGTGTGGTGTGAATAGGGCCCCCAATAGGTGTTAAAACACCCCATGATGGTTAGCAGTTTAGGGGGAGGGAAGGCATGCATACAGCCCTGTAGAGTTACAGCAGAAATCGGACATATTTTACAGGCATCGTTCAAATACATATGGTTTATATTTTTTGTAACATGTACATGTACAAGTATTGTATTGTAGAACCATATACTCATAGCATATTTTTTGTTCACACAATGGAACGGGTTGCTGTAACCTAATCTGACCATTGCCTAACTAACCTTACAGTCAGGCATTTATCCTAATAAACTAACCTGCACTGTAAAACGCAACACTTTGATGAATATTGTTACTCAGGTGATAGAGTTGTACCCTCCCTGATCACCTATCGTACAGAACTTGTAAGTCGCTATGGATAAAAGCGTCAGATAAATGACTAAATGTAAATGTAAATGATGTCCAAGGGGTGGGGTGTCTGTATGCTGACAGTTAGGGACACAGTGCAGACCATGCAATAGAGATAGCTGTAGTTATTATTTCTTAATACACATAATAATAATAATAATAATAATAATACGTGTAAAACGAATACATTGTATTAAGATATATTAGAGTCTTTTGACAAGGTTAAGAGGATACAGATCAGCGAAAGACTTTAGTCTTGTTTACATCAGAGTCCCCTCATTTTCAATTCATCAGGACATACAGTATATGACATACAGGACAACAGATAGACAGTACAGCTACATCCATACATTTATGACATACCATATTTACAAATACACCACTGTTTGTGATACAAAACAACAAAAAAGAGTCCAGAAAATATGTATGTGTGTGTGTGTGTCTATGTGTGTCTGTCCAAGCTGTTTTAACTGTTTCAAAAGGGTATTTCATGTGTCTTAAATTAATAAATAAATAAACAGTCTATTTAGTAAACACCAACAATGCTCCAGACCCCAGCTTGAGGGACGTTAGGAGATATTTGGGAAGGGACAGAGACTTGTGCATTGGCTATGCTGTCAACCAGATTACGCATGGAACCTTCCATCTTACACAACCCTTCATACATCTCCCCACGCTGTATCACCATGAGGGCTTGTTGCTGCTGAAATAGTTTGATAGCTTCCTCATGTGTAAGTAATCCTTGATGCTGTGCAGCAAGTGCACATTCGAGACCAGTATTATCTGCTGACCCAGTCATGTATTTTTCATTCTGTAAGCAGTGGTGCAGTCATAATATGGGAACTGCCCAAACGCCACATGCATGCGCGCTCCCGCGCACG
Source organism: Notolepis coatsorum (assembly GCF_963971535.1). Classification (NCBI taxonomy): domain Eukaryota; kingdom Metazoa; phylum Chordata; class Actinopteri; order Aulopiformes; family Paralepididae; genus Notolepis; species Notolepis coatsorum. Next base: position 176,028,681 of record NC_140165.1, on the reverse strand, counting down.
CGCACGCGCATACATGTTCCCTCGGTTGCGCACAGAACAGATGATTATTATGCATAAATGTTTTAAATGTAATTGTAGTTACAATTTCTTTAATTGAATTAACTTAAACTAGAAAAGTAAATACAAACTAAATTGACAATGTAACTTAGAGTTAGTTTACAGAAGGACAGTTTCCTTCAAAGACTGAAGCACAACTTAATGTCTCATCCTTCCAGTCGGGACCAGATCAAGCAACCCCCCACCAGCTCTTCTCGTTGTTATGCTATCGGTATCCTATTATTATGTAAAGTCTAGGTGATAAGTGCCGGCCGGCGCGACGAGTCCAGGGACAATTGTGAACGCATTTTTGTGTGCGCACGTGCACATCCGCGCGCACTTCTGCCTCAGTGATCTACTACAACGCTGTGTAACCGCGTGTGTGCACGACTGCATCGCTGTCTGGAAGGGCTGCGTGTGTGTGTGGGTCACAAGCAGATAATAGGGACTCTTTAAGTTATCCGTGTAATCGTGTATGAATAACCACTAAACTGCTTTACGCAGACATTAAAGGATAACTCCACTATTTTGGGAAATTAGCTTATTTAACATCTTCCCTGGAGTTAGACAAGAAGATGCATACCTTTTTTGTCTCTGTGCGTGCATTTTAGCTTTGGGAATAGATGCTCCGTTAGCATAGCTTAGCTTCATCACTGGAAGTGAGGCAGGACAGTAGCCTTACAGTGCCTTACAGTGTATTGCAAGGTCTGACATTGACCAAACTCGATATGCATGACCTTGGTGGGCTCTAGGTCAACTCCTGAAAAGGGGGTCAATGTCAGACTTTGCAATCAAAAGTTAGGGGGCTAATAACCCTTGCCATAATTTCAGTGCGCCCCTAACTTTTGATTGCAAGGTCTGACATTGACCCCCTTTTCAGGAGTTGACCTAGAGCCCACCAAGGTCATGCATATCAAGTTTGGTCAATGTCAGACCTTGCAATACACTGTAAGGCACTGTAAGGCTACTGTCCTGCCTCACTTCCAGTGATGAAGCTAAGCTATGCTAACGGAGCATCTATTCCCAAAGCTAAAATGCACGCACAGAGACAAAAAAGGTATGCATCTTCTTGTCTAACTCCAGGGAAGATGTTAAATAAGCTAATTTCCCAAAATAGTGGAGTTATCCTTTAAGGAGAAGGGGAAAAATAAACAACAAAAAACAACCTTTACAGGTGGAAGCTTCAAGTATTTAAGAAACAAAGTCAAGTCCAAAAAACAGAGTTTATATTGAAAACATAAAACAATAAACCTCCACCAAGGGAGTTTATGTGCCGTAGTAGGCAAAGGACAGTTCCAAAAGAACACAAGAAACACTACCATAAAAGGCTCAGCCTCTCTATAATAAAGTGTAAAATAAAGCTAGTAGCCCAAAACAAGAATGGCTACAAAGAAGGCTAAATGCTGAGAGATCAGCACTACACTTCAATATAATAAGGATGACCAAAAGGATAGCCAACACAAGGAAATGAAAAAGCAGCCAACACTGCGAGACTCAAACCTAAATAGACTTAGCTTTAGCATATGCACAGCTGCACTGCATCAGGTGCAATCAAGCCCACACACCTGCCGACCCATTGATTGATTGATTGAAAACTTTATTAACAGATTGCAGAATGGGTACAATACAGTACAGCTCAATACACACAATTGTTAAGGGGATGCAGACCAGAGAAAGACTTTCGTCTTGTTTACATCAGGGTCCCCCATTTTCAATTCATCAGGACATATATGACATACATGAGAGAGAGAATAGGGACCCACCTTCTGTCTCATTTATGATTTATGACCCCAAGCCCCGCCCCCTTTTCTGATTGGTTGAGGGACTTCCGGTTTCGGAAGGAGGGACTTCTGGTTTCGGAAGGGGCGGGGCTATAGGGGGAGGGACATCCGGAGGCAGGACAAAATGGAGGCGGGATTTTCAGAATAAATCAGCCGAAAACTTCTGTCAGTACCAGGGTAAGTGTTGATTTATGACCCTGTGTGGGTGTGTGTGTGTGTGTGTGTGTGTGTGTGTGTGTGTGGGAATATTTTTAAGAAAAATACAAATGGTCTATAAAGTGGTTTCTTGGATAAAGCCAAATGCAAGAGAGTGTTTAGACACTTCTCCTTAACATTTATTTTTTATGGATTATAATGTATATGTGTAAATAAAGAAATAAACAAATGTATGTTTCATAGAAACCTATGTGATTCCCCTCTGAAGGCTGTCAAAGTGCACCTTCTCAGTATGCAGGATATCTCTCTGTCAGTCTGCAGCCCCATGCTGTTTTCAGCACAGGAGGCGGTACAAATGGATGAGGATAGCAAATCAGGGAAGTCTAAAGCTTCTGTCAATACCAGGGTAAGTATTGATTTACTACCTTGTAAGTCTGAAACCTCCCTGTTTCTACAGAAGTTTTGAGGTGTGAGTTCCGTTTTCTGCAGAACGTGTCAGAAAACTACAGTCACAGCCCCTATAAGGGGAATAATAATTGAATGATTTATGACCCCTAAGCTGTGTATGTTTGTGTGTATGTGTCTGTGTGTGTGTGTGTGTGTGTGATTATTTTTTAAGAAGATTACAAATGTAATGTGTCTATATTTTAGTTTCATATGGAAGAGTGTGTTTAAGCAATTCTCCTTCACATTTCTTTGTGGATTATATTGTATTATATATATGTGTAAATAAAAGAAAATACAATGTAAGTGAATAATAGGCTGATGTTGGTTGAAAAAGAGTGATAACTTGTAAACAGGGGTTCTAAGTAACCACACTAAGTATGTATGTATGTATGTATGTATGTATGTATGTATGTATGTATGTATGTATGTATGTATGTATGTATGTATGTATGTATGTATGTATGTATGTATGTATGTATGTATGTATGTATGTATGTATGTATGTATGTATGTATGTATGTATGTATGTAGTGTTTGTGTGTGTGTGTGTGTATGTGTATGGAGGATTGTTTTTTTTAAAAAGAAAAATACAATGTAAGCTGAAACCTGGGTTGCATACCTCCATAGAGATCTGTGTGTTTCCAACTGCTGGGCTGTCAACCTGAAGTCGAAACTGTTTCAGCATGGTGTATTGCCAACGGGGGGCAGGGCTAGTGTTTAAGTCAAATGCATGGAGGCCAGGTTCTCCTAAATGGGTGCGTATCGGGGGTGGGGTGAGGGGCTGATTACAACCACCCCAAGGTGTCGTAGTAATTAGGTTTCGGTGAAGCCTATTTACTATTTTCTATTTTATTTAAAATAGATTATTTTTAAAAAGGTTGCATTACCGTGTTATGTATTATTGTTCACATTAATTATTACAGTTAAAGATATGAATAGCTATAAAAGTTATACGTGATAGTGTGCTGAAAATATAATGTTCAGAAAATATGTGTGTGTGTGACAGGCTGTGTGTGTGTGGTGTGAATAGGGCCCCCAATAGGTGTTAAAACACCCCATGATGGTTAGCAGTTTAGGGGGAGGGAAGGCATGCATACAGCCCTGTAGAGTTACAGCAGAAATCTGACATATTTTACAGGCATCGTTCAAATACATATGGTTTATATTTTTTGTAACATGTACATGTACAAGTATTGTATTGTAGAACCATATACTCATAGCATATTTTTTGTTCACACAATGGAACGGGTTGCTGTAACCTAATCTGACCATTGCCTAACTAACCTTACAGTCAGGCATTTATCCTAATAAACTAACCTGCACTGTAACACGCAACACTTTGATGAATATTGTTACTCAGGTGATAGAGTTGTACCCTCCCTGATCACCTATCGTACAGAACTTGTAAGTCGCTATGGATAAAAGCGTCAGATAAATGACTAAATGTAAATGTAAATTATGTCCAAGGGGTGGTGTTGTGAAGGGTCAGATTAAAACTGAGAATCTACCTTTATTGTTTGATATACATTGTATATTATTTATATATACACGGAATATCCCTTTACCTGCGTGTAAATCATAGTAATATTCACTTTCCCTAAGGATAATGCCCCCTGACGGCGGCGCCAGGCAGTCTCGCACTCAGACAAGTGCAAGGGGTGAGTTTGGGGCAAGTCAGGACATGCCCTTGGCAGTGTATTGATTCAGACCAAAGTGGTTAGGTTTGGAACTAGAAAGCCACTTAAGTATATATATGCTGGCGCAGGTGCGCACAGCAGCAGTTCGTCTAAGCAAGCAGTGTGATAAGTTCAGTGTGATTCTAATGGAGTGAGAAGCAGTGCGTCTAACAGAGCGTTGAGAACATGTGCGAATAGAATAGTAAAGTGTCAGAGTTTAATGCAGTAACGTCAAGATTGCAGAACCATTACTGGTTGGATTATATTGATTTGGAACGTGTTACCCGGAGAAGAGCATCATTGATTTCCACTATCGTTGGGATTCAACCTCGTGAGGATTACAACTCGGGCTGGCCTCGTGGACGGAGGTTGGCTAGCTGTCATCAATGCTATCGAGCATTTGGTTTACAATTATTGCTTTGCTGCTGATCGAGGGATTTACAAGGACCGACTCCTGTACCTGGAGTCTCTTTATTCTTCATTGAATCAGACTGAGTATCCGAACATTCCTCTACCCTCCAGGCCTTACACCCCCGGAGGGAACCCATTGTCTCCAGGCGGTATCAGCGTTGCCTTATATAGTTGCTATTGTACGACAGGTGGTGTCATCTTAGACCCATCGTAGGATTCCTGCTATTCTTAGTGACTCATGCTATTGACTGACTTTACGCATATTCTTCGCCATACAAGCGCGACCCTAATTCTCATTCTGTAACCTAATGTTGCATAATAATAAATTACCCTCAAATACTATTTCATTGTCAATGCCGTGTTCTTGTGGGTGTTCACCATCTATATTTGATGTACTGTCTGGCCAGTAATTAAAGTACATAACTAGCAGTGGTTTAATCTATCACAATCTTTAATACAGTCAGGGTTTTGTAACCCCTCAGTTACAATTGGTCCTTCGAGCTGGAGGGTATCAGTGTAATATTTAATATAATATTAATATTAACATGGCCAGCGGTGAACACTCTCAAAACGGCTCCCCCAAGCTAGAACGCCCGCAGCGCAAACGTCAGCCACCTCCATATCTAGAGGACTTCGCTTTCGTTTTACCCCCTAGCTTATCTAAACGGACGTTAAATACGGATAAAACGGATAGTTTAAGCATGCCCACTCCTATTGACTTAGCTCGCAGGGGGGACCAAGCGGGACATGACGTGACTATACCTCCAGACAGCGTCACCGGGATAGACCCCGGAGCGCTCCAGGATAAAGAAAGCGCTCCAGGGATAGACCCCGGTGCACAACCAACCCAAGAGCGCGTACCCGAGACAGCCCTCGGCGCGCAACCACGAGAAGAGTACCGCGCTCAAGAGATAGACCTCGGAGCGCGCCAGGAGAACAGGTCTCCACCAAGCCCTGTCCGCGCCCGATCACCTCCACCAGTGTCATCCCCCAGCGAGGCTGACCAGAGACTGGCGCAAGCCTTGATCGCCACGCTAACAGCTTCAACCGAAAGAGACCGACTCCAGGGTGAGCGCGACCAACTCCAAGCACAAGCCCTTAGTGAGCGCGAACACTCTGCAGCGGAACGAGAGCGCCGCCAAGCGCAACAACAGAGTGAGCGCGAACATTCTGCACTACAAAGAGAACGTCTCCAAGCACAACAACAGAACGAGCGCGAGACCATCAGACTGGAAGAGAGGCGCCTCCAGGCTGAAGAAAACATTCAGCGCGACGCCGCTCACGCGCAACGCAATGCACAGCGCGACACCGCTAATGCACAGCGCGAGATGGAAAGAGACCGCCTGCAGGCGCAGATGATAGAACAATTGATCCAGAGGGCTACCCCCCACTCCTCCACGCGGAGCTCCCGGAGATCATCACGACACGGGTCGAGGGCACCTTCCCCTCCCCGACACATCTACACGGGACCCAGCCAGCAGGAAGAACCTGCCTACGTCGCCGAGCCCCCTCCGCAACCAGTCTACACGGGACCCAGCCAGCAGGAAGAACCTGCCTACGTAGCCGAGCCCCCTCCCCGACCGGTCTATACGGGACCCAGCCAACGGGAAGATCCCGCCTACGTCGCAGAGAAACTAACTAGAAGACTCCAGGACCTAGCGGAGGAAGAGGAGGGATATCAAGCCCACCAGCACGAACCCATCTTGGACCAGGAGGCCCAGTACAGCCCCGACCCCAGCCCCGAGCCACTGCGTTACGAACCCCCGACCCAAACCAAGGTTGAGTTTAATACACAGTCAGCACAGAGGAGCAGCACCTGGGGGCCCGGCCTCTGGTACCCACCCAGCACTAACCCACGACCCCACGTACGGGGAGACTCGCCCAGGAGGCCTCTCCCCCTACGCTCATCGGTGTCCCAGCCATCCATGAAACTGAGAATCTACCTTTATTGTTTGATATACATTGTATATTATTTATATATACACGGAATATCCCTTTACCTGCGTGTAAATCATAGTAATATTCACTTTCCCTAAGGATAATGCCCCCTGACGGCGGCGCCAGGCAGTCTCGCACTCAGACAGGTGCAAGGGGCGAGTTTGGGGCAAGTCAGGACATGCCCTTGGCAGTGTATTGATTCAGACCAAAGTGGTTAGGTTTGGAACTAGAAAGCCACTTAAGTATATATATGCTGGCGCAGGTGCGCACAGCAGCAGTTCGTCTAAGCAAGCAGTGTGATAAGTTCAGTGTGATTCTAATGGAGTGAGAAGCAGTGCGTCTAACAGAGCGTTGAGAACATGTGCGAATAGAATAGTAAAGTGTCAGAGTTTAATGCAGTAACGTCAAGATTGCAGAACCATTACTGGTTGGATTATATTGATTTGGAACGCGTTACCCGGAGAAGAGCATCATTGATTTCCACTATCGTTGGGATTCAACCTCGTGAGGATTACAACTCGGGCTGGCCTCGTGGACGGAGGCTGGCTAGCTGTCATCAATGCTATCGAGCATTTGGATTACAATTATTGCTTTGCTGCTGATCGAGGGATTTACAAGGACCGACTCCTGTACCTGGAGTCTCTTTATTCTTCATTGAATCAGACTGAGTATCCGAACATTCCTCTACCCTCCAGGCCTTACACCCCCGGAGGGAACCCATTGTCTCCAGGCGGTATCAGCGTTGCCTTATATAGTTGCTATTGTACGACAGACATCTTAGACCCATCGTAGGATTCCTGCTATTCTTAGTGACTCATGCTATTGACTGACTTTACGCATATTCTTCGCCATACAAGCGCGACCCTAATTCTCATTCTGTAACCTAATGTTGCATAATAATAAATTACCCTCAAATACTATTTCATTGTCAATGCCGTGTTCTTGTGGGTGTTCACCATCTATATTTGATGTACTGTCTGGCCAGTAATTAAAGTACATAACTAGCAGTGGTTTAATCTATCACAATCTTTAATACAGTCAGGGTTTTGTAACCCCTCAGTTACAGGTGGGGTGTCTGTATGCTGATAGTTAGGGACACGGTGCAGACCATGTAATAGAGATAGCTGTAGTTATTATTCCTTAATAATAATAATAATAATAATAATAATAATAATAATAATAATAATAATAATAATAATAATAATAATAACTAGACAATTCCGCGCGGGGGAAATTGTGAAAGTGTGGGTGACGCCTGTGCACCGCCGGCCAACGGGGGAGAGGGTCTCTCGCGAGTCTCTATGACAAACGGTTCAAAGGATACAAAAAGGGGGCGCGGCTTAAGGATCGGGGGAGTGGTCAACATAGACCAATCAAAGAGGATTACACACTATTACACACTATTACACTATTACACACTATTACACTATTACACACTATTACACTATTACACACTATTACACTATTACACACTATTACACACTATTACACACTATTACACACTATTACACTATTACACACTATTACACATTATTACACTATTACACTATTACACACTATTACACACTATTACACTATTACACACTATTACACACTATTACACTATTACACACTATTACACTATTACACACTATTACACACTATTACACTATTACACACTATTACACTATTACACACTATTACACTATTACACTATTACACACTATTACACACTATTACACTATTACACACTATTACACACTATTACACACTATTACACACTATTACACTATTACACACTATTACACTATTACACACTATTACACTATTGCACTATTACACTATTACACTATTACACACTATTACACTATTACACACTATTACACTATTACACTATTACACACTATTACACACTATTACACTATTACACTATTACACACTATTACACTATTACACACTATTACACTATTACACTATTACACTATTACACTATTACACACTATTACACTATTACACACTATTACACTATTACACTATTACACACTATTACACACTATTACACTATTACACTATTACACACTATTACACACTATTACACTATTACACTATTACACACTATTACACTATTACACACTATTACACACTATTACACTATTACACACTATTACACTATTACACTATTACACACTATTACACTATTACACTATTACACTATTACACACTATTACACTATTACACACTATTACACTATTACACTATAACACACTATTACACTATTACACTATTACACACTATTAAACTATTACACTATTACACACTATTACACTATTACACACTATTACACTATTACACTATTACACACTATTACACTATTACACTATTACACACTATTACACTATTACACACTATTACACACTATTACACACTATTACACTATTACACACTTACACACTATTACACTATTACACACTATTACACTATTACACACTATTACACTATTACACACTATTACACTATTACACACTATTACACACTATTACACTATTACACTATTACACACTATTACACTATTACACACTATTACACTATTACACACTATTACACTATTACACTATTACACTATTACACACTATTACACACTAGTACACACTATTACACTATTACACTATTACACACTATTACACTATTACACACTATTACACTATTACACTATTACACTATTACACACTATTACACTATTACACTATTACACTATTACACACTATTACACACTATTACACTATTACACTATTACACGCTATTACACTATTACACTATTACACTATTACACACTATTACACTATTACACAATATTACACTATTACACTATTACACACTATTACACTATTACACACTATTACACTATTACACACTATTACACTATTACACACTATTACACTTTTACACTATTACACACTATTACACTATTACACTATTACACACTATTACACACTATTACACTATTACACTATTACACACTATTACACACTATTACACACTATTACACACTATTACACTATTACACTATTACACACTATTACACTATTACACACTATTACACTATTACACACTATTACACTATTACACTATTACACACTATTACACTATTACACAATATTACACTATTACACTATTACACACTATTACACACTATTACACTATTACACTATTACACTATTACACTATTACACACTATTACACTATTACACTATTACACACTATTACACTATTACACCGAGTACAATGACACAACCCACAAGACAGAGGGCGCTGTCAGCAATTCAGTACTGCAACACAGTGATGGCCAATGATGGGTTAAGTGGATGATGTCATTGGCAGCTCAGCCACGAGCCACACAGCTGAACCAATCATGAGTGAGCCATGAGCCACACAGGTGAAGCAATCACTATGACTTGCATATTTTCTATCCAATGCATTTCTATGGAGGCAGATGCATGACTGCATTGTCACGTTGATTAAAAGAAAACTATAAGAGATGAAGCGTTGTGACGCGCACATGAGCACTACAACGAGTAGGCGAAGGGTTGTGCGCGATATTGTGGCATTCGTGCGATATTGTGGCACTCCTTCGGCGATCGGAACAGAAGGCTAAAAAATAGTGTGAAAAATGTGATTTCTAGAGGGCGATTGCATGGCGGTCAATGGGGAGGAGAACCTTCAAACAAATGGTCGTCAGTTGAGATAGAAATCCAATTCCATTTATTTTTCTTTTGTGAGCGGGATGACAGCCGTGTCATCGTTTTGATGTGTTTGTTTTATTTCTACGTCCAAAATTGAGATCACACTCGCAATTCACCCAAGGTAGGGGGAAAAAGATTATTTCAGCTGCTACACTCTAAAATGCAATGCATTCCCAATGGGACCGAAATTTTACCGTTTAAAGTCGATTCGTAGCCAGACGGTGCGGTGAAACTTTTACGGGTTCGAGACCGCAGTTGCCATAGGCAAGCCGCTCGTTTTGATACCTTTCACGTGTATGGGGCGCGAACGCTTACGTGTTGCAAAGTGTTTGCAAAATCGGTGGAATAAAGAATAATAAAAAGAGTATGGATATGTATAGTGTGGGTGGCAACCTGGCTTCGCCAGGTCACCCACACTAATAATAATAATAATAATAATACGTGTAAAATGAATACATTGTATTAAGATATATTAGAGTCTTTTGACAAGGTTAAGAGGATACAGATCAGCGAAAGACTTTAGTCTTGTTTACATCAGAGTCCCCTTGTAGCTCTCTCCCCAACGATACACGGACACAGGTCGGTTCTTTTTGAAACAGGCGTTTATTGTCTTGGGCTCATCACCATCCTCGTCCCTCTCACGCCGTGAAAACTATATTTATTGGATGAACACAGACACAGTACAAAAGGCAATAGTTACAATACAATTGCAACGGTTACAATAATACAACGGCGCATCAAAATGCATTTACTCAAAGAAATATAATACTTCGTTGGCCGCTTGTCAGGAAAAGAGTTTCTTGAATTCTTGTCCTATGGAATACCTTTGTTTTGACCGTCTGCTACAAACGCCAGACGTCCATAAATATCAAACTAAACTGGTCGAGCAGCGTATAGTCTTGCTCGACTGTCCATCAGAGCGCACCTGCTCTCTCTGTCTATTGAACACTTGCACAACATGAGGTAGACATTTCCGGTTAAATGTGACACTCGTGACCTTGTGCCTATCACGTTTAACTTTTGACCAATGAATTAACCTTTTCCAACAAATTATTTATGTATCACATTATTTATCTAATTATTACTTTATGCTTGAAAATAAGAAATAAATCATTAATCAATGAATTATAAATATAGAATAGTTATGCAGCAGCATTTACACTCCCACCAAATCACTCATTAGTTCTGAATGTGGGATTTCTTTCAAACGAAAATATTAAAGCACCCAAATAAAATGTTCAATGAATGTGAACCTAAGTATGTGACTTAGTTGGCCTCAAGTAAGGTAACTACCTTGTGAATAGGCCTTTCAAGGTGAACTGATCTGGTGAGTGGTTTTCCCTTATCAAGTGTAGTGTCAGTGACTAGTAACTTCAGCTTTCGCACCATTCCATCTGCACTAGGGTGAGCTTCCACAACCCTGGCGAGCTTCCATTTGTTTCTTGGTGAGCTGTCATCTTGTAGAATCACAATGTCATCTACTTGTGAATTTCGTGACGTTCTTTGCCATTTCTGTCGTTGTTGGAGGTTGAGCAGGTATTCCCGCTGCCATCTTTGCCAAAACTCATTGGCTAAGAACTGCACTCTTTTCCACCTTTTGCGCAAATAAAGGTCTTCTTTGCAGAACTGTCCAGGAGGGGGTAGAATAATTGATGATTTCATGGTTAATATATGGTTGGGAGTGAGAGGTTCTGGACCGGTAGGATCATGAAGATGTTCAACACTTAGTGGTCTGCTATTGATTATGGCCATTGTTTCATAAAGAAATGTCCTCAGAGTTGTAGTGTCGAGTCTGCTTGCAGACTTGTCAAGCATGGCAGTCAGGATACTTCGGACCGTTCGAATTTGGCGCTCCCAAACTCTGTTCTCTCTTCTGGCAAATCTGCCATTTGTTGGACCTCTGTAGTTCTTCAAGTTTCAAGTTTCTTTAATAGTTGTCATACAGAAGTACAGAATACTTTCATACAAAATGCTTCTTACTGTTACGCTCCAGAGACTGTGCTAGACAAGATAGTATCAAATAACATAGTATAGCATGTAATTTAGAATTAAAAATTCTTCTGTATCTCCTACATCTTACACACTTGTAAATGTGTGAGGAGACCACATTTCCACAGCCTAAGATCCATATTCCATTTGCACGCAACTCGTTCATGGTCATGCCTCTTCCTTGGTGTTGTACACGCTCATGATGATGTTTGACGAGCAGGGCTGACACATGAGATTTCTTCGGGAGTATTGCGGGATGTTTTACGTCGTGGTGCAAGGCTGATTGGGATAGCCGTCCTCCCACCCTGAGGACATTGCTCTTGTCCATGAAGGCATTCAACTTGTGTAACTGGTTGTGCTTATTTAGGTTGCTTTCTTTCTGGTGCTTGATTTTCTGGATGTCCTCAGCAAAGGCTTCTTCTTGCGCAAGTTTGACTATGAAGATTTCAGCTTCTCTTCTTTCTTCAAGGTTAGTTGCTGTGTTTGTTCTTGTCTGAAGTCCCTTGAATTCTTTGACAAATCTCTTGAGTCTGGCGATGGCTCTCACTGCTCTGGACCAGTCAGAAAATCTAGTGAAGCGATTCACCATTGATTTAAATTCTTTCGTCGCGACTGCATGCACATAAGCATTGCGAAGCTCAGGGTCCGTCGATTCTACTTCTCCCACCATGTCCTCTTTGCATGGAATATTCTGATGCCAAAGAAAGTCGGGCCCTTTCAGCCAGTTAGACTCCTTCAGTTGAACTGCTGTCAGTCCTCTTGAAGCAGAGTCGGCTGGATTGTTTTCGGAGGCAACATGTCGCCATTGTTCAGGACTTGTGCTAGATCTTATGCGTTGTATCCGGTTGGCTACGAATGTGTGAAACCTCTTGGCGTCATTGTTCACGTAGCCAAGGACCACCTTGGAGTCAGTCCAATAATACTCCTGCAGGTTTTCTATCTCAAGTTCCCTTTTGATGATATCACCGTTTTGGACTGAAGTCACAGCTGATGACAATTCAAGTCTTGGGATGGTTGTTAGTTTGGTAGGGGCCACTCTTGCTTTCCCCATGATGAGTGAGCAACTGATCTGTCCTGTTTCGCTTATTGCGCGAAGATATGAACATGCACCATATCCACTAAAACTTGCATCTGAAAGGTTGTGAAGCTCATATCGCATGACCTCGCCAAAGCCTGAAGGAAGGTAGCTTCTTGGAATTTTCAGGGTTGCCAAGTGAGGCAAATCTTTAAGCCATGACTCCCATTGTGGCAGTATGTGCTCGGGAAGATCTTCATCCCAGCTGACCTTGTCCCTGCATAGTGTCTGAAGGATCTGTTTGCCTACGAGTATGAAGGGGGCCACACACCCTAGTGGATCATAGACGGAGGCGACGGTTGAGAGAACCCCTCTCCTTGTCAGTGGGTTTTCCTTAACTATGACCCTGAATTGGAATTCATCTGCTTCAATACACCACTGAACGCCAAGTGCTCGCTCGACGTGGAGTTCTCCTAGGGCCATGTCTAGGTATTTGGTTTGTGCACGTTCTTCAGGTGGTATTGCAGCAATCACTTCCTTATCATTGGACACAAACTTATGCAGACGAAGGTTTCCTGTTCTGCACAAGGCTCTTGACTCTTCCACAAGGTTTATGGCTTCAGCAGGTGACTTCACACGTATTAAGCCATCGTCAACTTAAAAGCTTCTCTGGATGAACTTGATGGACCTTTCACTGAACCTTCCATGACCCTGCGATGCCAGATGTTTGAATCCAAAGTTGGAACAGCCGGGGGATGAAGCTGCCCCAAACAGATGCACCCTCATCCTGTACACCGAGGGTTTGGAGTCCAGGTCGCCTTTGTCCCACCAGAGGAACCTTAAGTAGTCTTGGTGTTCCTTTACAACGTGAAACTGATGGAACATCTTTTCAACGTCACACATTATGGCTATTGGACCCTTTCTGAATCGACATAGCACTCCAACTAAGGCATTAGTCAGGTCTGGTCCAGTCAAGAGGTGATCATTTAGAGATGTTTTTTGGAAGTGTGCTGAACAGTCAAAGACCACACGGATCTTCCCAGGTTTATGGGGATGATAGACTCCGTGGTGCGGAATATACCATGCTGGTTGGTTATCGAGTTCAGACTGTGGAACCTTCTCGGCGTCTCCTCTGGTTATTATGTCGTTCATGAAATGGACATAGTCTTTGCGATACTGCTCATTTTTCCTCAGTCGTCGCTCCAATGAGGTGAGCCTGTGAACTGCACATGGTTTATTATCTGGAAGATTAGGTTTGTCCGACTTGAAAGGAAGTGGGAGTTCGTAGTGGCCGTCATCCTTCTGCCTTATTCCTTCTTTCACTTTAGACAAGAAGAGAAGGTCTTCCTGAGAAATTGGATTATCATCTGCAGTGTGCTCGTTGAAATCAGATTCGAGAGCCTTAATTATGTCTGCTGGATTGATATCTTTGACTTGAGTTTTGCACACAAAGTGTACTTCTCTCTTTAAATCAACCGATGGATGCACAGCAGGTGTTACTTGTCGCACTATGATTCTGTGACTGGTTCCTATTGCATCACTGCAGTCACTTACTGGGGTCGAGCAGCCGACGATGCTCCAGCCGAGATCAGTACGCTGTGCATACGGACAATTTTTTTCACCGGGCAGGATCTCCTTCGGGAGAAGAGCTTGTTGACATAGCCAATCAAAAGGCCTACTTCACAATCCAATGGTGGTGGAATCTTGTCTGCCAATTGCTCCAGGTGAGGCCATTTTAGAGCTGTTTCAGAAGTTGGAATATGCAACTTGTTTGCTGGTATGAACTCTCGTGTGAAAACTGGTGGCAATGGAATCAGTTTCTCTGAGTTGTATCATCTTACTTGCAGATTCTTCAGTTTCTGACAAGTTATGACTGTTGATCTTGCAGACATTGTGGATAGCCGCAAGCTGACACTCTCCTTGTTTGTGTTGAGGTCTTGGGCCACTTCGTCTAAGATGAAAGTTGTGTCGCTCTGCGTGTCTAAGAGCGCATAGACAAGGATTTCTTGATCTGGCTGTGTCGTGGATGAAACCCAGACTGGTATAATTGAAGATGTTTGTGTACTTGGGTTTCTTTGTATGACTCTGTTGATAGTTGCTGTTGCAGCTGGGGCCATGTCTTTGGTGTCTGCCCTGTCATCTCCCTTTAGAGGTGTTGACCTTTGATGTTCTTTAAACATATCGTCATGCAAACATGTCGGATGTCTCCTCTGACACTCTTCACAGTTTTCAAACATCCAAAGCAAAGCTTCTCTGCCTGCACAAACTTGACACAATCTTCAACAGTCTTTTCACTGAACGTTCTGCACTTGGTGAGGCCATGTCCTATTCTTTTGCAGAAGACACATGACGGTATGTTGCTCGGTGTTGTATTTGTGGACAGTGTCTTTGCTTGAATGGTCTGACTTCGTGGATAATTTGGTTTCTCGCTTTCCAGACTCTTGATCGCTTGTAGTGAGGATATGGGATTGCACGCAAGATCGGCTTCCTTTGATAGGAAATTGACGAACTTCTTGAATGGTGGGTATTCACCGCTTGCTTGCCTGACTTCCATCACCTTGCGGTTCCAACTGGATACCAACCAATCCGGTAATTTCAGCAGGATTTTTTGACTCTCATTGCAGTCATTGAGAACTTCCAATGCCTTAATGTGGGGCATTGCGGCCTCACAGCAATTCAGGAAGTCTGCAAAGTCTCTTAGTTCACAACCATCTTTAGAGCTTATCTTTGGCCATCCATGCAGCTTGTCTCTGAATGACTTCCCAATTATGAATGGGTCTCCGAAACGTTTTTCCAACAGCTGCCAGGCTGAGTCGTATGCTGCTTCAGTGCCTAATAGGAAGAATCCTTCGATGGCTCTCTTTGCAGCGCCACCTAAATACTTTCTTAGGTAGTACAGTTTTTCATTCTTTGGGATGTTCTTCCTGTCTATTAATGTTTCAAAAGATAGTCGCCAGTCATTGAATTTCAAAGGATCTCCAGTGAATAATGCAGGCTCTGGTGTTGGAAGGCGACTGGCACTTATGGCTTCTGCTAGCATGTTGACCCAATCAGAGCTGTTCTGCATTTGAGGCATGGGCATTGATGTTGGTGGAACTTGAGGTGTCCATTGCAGACCTTGGAGACTAGGAGCTTGACTTTCTCCCAGAGATTGAGGAATGAATGGTGGACTTGAAGCATGGAGGGTTTGAGTAGTGTTTGGCACGGCTTGAGGGATGAATGAATTTGTGAGGTTGAACACTTTTAGTTCTCCTGCTGGTTCAGCTTCCTGCAGCAAATTTCCAACTTCGAAGTGGTCTTCGACTTGATCGTAGACCTTAACTCGAGCTCTTGCAGCATTGAACTTCTTGACTTTCTCTAGACGTTCAAGCCTTCTACGCTTGTCTTGCATGGCTTGTTGTCTAGTTAGGTTCTCAGATTCAAATGTTGCCAGCCGTTGTTTATCTTCAGACTCTAGCCTTTGAAGTTCTGTTGCCTCCCTCTCCTGTTCATCCAACACTGCCAAAACTTCCTGGGATGCGGCAGCTTCAGCCGCAGCCTCGTTTCTTTTGAATGATTGGATGCTAGAGTGGGTGGAGACAGATCCTGATCGCTGAGTCATTGACCTTGATAAAGAACCTGTTGAGTCTAGGATTGATCCAACATCAGGCCAAGGTTCTTCCTTTTCAACTGCTGTATGCCCTTTGAGTTGCCTTTCTGCCTTTTGAATAATGAATTCTGAAAGAAACATGCACGTGTCAACTCTGCGCCGCAGGTCTGGTTCAGGAGTTTGTGTTCCACGTAACTCTTCATAAATTATCTTTACATCATGACAAGTGTCTTTTATGTTCCTAATCAGCTCATGCAATTCCTCCTCAGAGGCCTCATCAGACAATATCTTCTTGCATATTCTGGCATGACACCTCCACTTCTCATAGAGGATTATGTATCGACGGTTTACACTCTTCAGCCTTTCTTCTTGAAATCCTATTCCCTTTTCTGTAAGGGTTCGGGTTCTTTCACCTCTACGTAACTGTTCCACTTCTTCTGTAGATTCAGTGTCTTTAGCTTCAGGCTGAGTATGTGATTCAACATTTTGACGGCAGGTCTCAGTGTCGGACATCTTGACTTAACTTGGATGGCTGTGTGTAAGTATTGAGCTTGAACTGGATTTGTATTTATAAATGTATGCAGTAAATCAAATGTGAGTAGCCATAAAGGTTGTTAACCATATAAATACCTTCTAAGCGAAGACCTCAATATTACATCAAATAACTGTTTCAGCATTTAAACTTTTAGACTTCAAGTTGACTTAAATTCAAAAACAGTATAGGATTTGAAATTACTTTGACACAAAATATACAAGTATAAAACACAATATCTGAGTGAATATGACCAGAAATGCCTTAAGTTGCCCTTTAAACTAAGTTACAATCACAAAACACAAAATTGTCTTAATTTCAGCTTTGGGTGGAATATCCTTTGGGGTGGAATTCCGCTTTGCAGCACATTCGCGTCTAGACTAAGCAGTGGCACAGTAACGTTAATAGATCTAAGTCCTTAGTTGAAATTTCAGTTAACCACTTCTCACACCACTTTGACTTGACTTTAGTGGTAGAGCACTTCTTGGCTTTGACTTGAAACTTGCGCTTTCAACACAGTCTAATAATTACGTTTGCTTGCAGTTGGCGGTTGTTATGCCGACAGCTTATCTGATGCTGGGTCTCTGACGCCGTTACGCTGTGCCGGCTGCAGTCTTCTCATCTCTCCTACCCGCGTAGAGCAGTCGAGTTTTCACAGTAGCTCTCTCCCCAACGATACACGGACACAGGTCGGTTCTTTTTGAAACAGGCGTTTATTGTCTTGGGCTCATCACCATCCTCGTCCCTCTCACGGCGTGAAAACTATATTTATTGGATGAACACAGACACTGTACAAAAGGCAATAGTTACAAATACAATTGCAACGGTTACAATAATACAACGGCGCATCAAAATGCATTTACTCAAAGAAATATAATACCTCGTTGGCCGCTTGTCAGGAAAAGAGTTTCTTGAATTCTTGTCCTATGGAATACCTTTGTTTTGACCGTCTGCTACAAACGCCAGACGTCCATAAATATCAAACTAAACTGGTCGAGCAGCGTATAGTCTTGCTTGACTGTCCATCAGAGCGCACCTGCTCTCTCTGTCTATTGAACACTTGCACAACATGAGGTAGACATTTCCGGTTAAATGTGACAATCGTGACCTTGTGCCTATCACGTTTAACTTTTGACCAATGAATTTAGCTTTTTACAACAAATTATTTATGTATCACATTATTTATCTAATTATTACTTTATGCTTGAAAATAAGAAATAAATCATTAATCAATTAATTATAAATATAGAATAGTTATGCAGCAGCACTTACACCCCTCATTTTCAATTCATCAGGACATATATGACATACAGGACAACAGATAGACAGTACAGCTACATCCATACATTTATGACATACCATATTTACAAATACACCACTGTTTGTGATACAAAACAACAAAGAAGAGTCCAGAAAATATGTATGTGTGTGTGTGTGTCTATGTGTGTCTGTCCAAGCTGTTTTAACTGTTTCAAAAGGGTATTTCATGTGTCTTAAATGAATAAATAAAGATTTATTTCTGGATATAGATCACATCAAAACACTCTGTATGCTAAAATTAACTAGCTATCCATGACTGACCCTAGACTGTTTCAATGGTACACCTTCATTTATAAAACATTTATATAGGTCAACTACCCTTTTTTACCAAGGTTCATACCTCACCATTACATCAAACCCAGTTTACAGCTTACGATCCCAAGCAGTACCCCAGAAAATAGCACAGAGTTTGGGGAAAGGGCATTCAAGTTCTCTGCTAGCTATGCCTGTAAAGGACTTTAAAAAAAAACGTTGAATATGCATCCCTTCACTACCATATCTGATTTTAAAGTTCAAATTAAGGGTATTTAAAGAATGAGAAGGGCTAATGTCCCTGCATCACTGCATAACATGGTGTTATATTTTATATTTTTGACCTGCCCATCTCTCCCATACCAACCTCCTGCAAATCATTACCTTCCATCCTCTTTTTACCCCCCAAAACCCATTCAATATAGTCTGCTGTATCTCAAATGTAACCACTGGGGCCCACATTGCCTTTTTTATGTATCAGTCTGCTTTTTGTGTATTTTTAGGTGTTTGTTTATGTTTTATCTGTCATTTGGACCAGGTCTTGCTCGGAAAAAAGGGATCTATGATCTCAAATGACTACTTGGTAAAAGGTATAGCAACTTTCATGCAAGAATTGCAACTCTAATGTGCTACACACAAGTAAAACAGACATAATATTTGCAAACACTATAGTTCTAAACAGTGCAAGGCAAAAAATCTATTATTTTTGTATCTACTATAGACAATTTGCAGTTATATCATTGTCACCTGAAAACATGTTTGCAGGATATTTAGCAGAAACTACATTGGTACATGTAAAAAATATGAGTTTCAAGTTTCTTTATTAGTTGTCATACAGAAGTACAGAATACTTTTATACAAAATGCTTCTTTCTGTTACGCTCCAGAGACTGTGCTAGACAAGAGATAGTATGAAATTAAATAGTATAGCATGGAAAATAGAAGTAAAACTAGAAGTCACGTAGACACAGTGTTCAGTATATACATATGTACAATGTTCGGTGCAGAATAGAAGTAACTGAGTTACCATACAATATACAATATACCATGCAATACTAATATACAATACTATATACTGTAAAACAGAAATTGGATGAGATACAATTTAGGCACAATTTACAGTAAAGTGTACTGAGGTATGGGGTGTAGTGCAAATCCTTTACCAATAAATATAAAGTGTGTTTAGGTGTTCTAAAGTGTGGAGAGTGGGTCCTGCAGTGTGTTGTTTGTTTAAAGTGAGTGTGTGGGTGTGTGTGCTGTGTGCATTTGATGGTTGTTGCATAGTGTTTATTGTTCGTTGAGCAGCCTGATGGCCTGGGGATAGAAGCTTCTTCTGAGTCTTTCTGTGCTCGCCTTAAGACTCCGGTATCGCTTGCCTGACCGCAGCAATTCAAAGAGGCAGTTGTTCGGGTGGCTGGAGTCCTTGATGATTCTCTTAGCCTTACCCCTGCACCGCTTGTTGTAAATGTTCTGGAGGGTGGGAATAAATAATGGCTTTATGTTACTTTCATACGTGTTAGCCATACTACACACTAACTCTATGGTGAGTGAGTTAAAATGTATTTGCCTTAGAACTGTCATATTTGAGCTGTCTGAATATTTCCTATCGGGTGTAACTGTAGGATTTAATGCATATCGAAATATTGAGAGCATAAAGTACTACTCTGGGGCTTTCTTATTATTTAGTCTGGCTAAAAAACTATTTTAACTAGACACTGTTCTGCAAAGTAATTCAGAAATGTATTTGTTGTATAATATACCTTAGAACAGCTTAAAGAAAATACCTTTGGGGTTGATCGTACTAAACTTCTAAAAATAGATCTGTATTGAAACACGTTGTTTTTACCTTATCATTGTGTAAACGTCTATTTTAACTGTATCGGTCAGTTTCATGATTTTAGATGTTTATAATTTATGTGTAACATTGACACTCTACCAATAAACAAAAAATTCAGAATTCAATAGGATTATGTGATATCACATAACGAACAATAACACTATGCAACAACCATCAAATGCACTCACAACACACATACATCCAAACGCACACACTCACTTTAAACAAACAACACACTGCAGCACCCACTCTCCACACTTTAGAACACCTAAACACACTTTATATTTATTGGTAAAAGATTTGCACTACACCCCATACCTCAGTACACTTTACTGTAAATTGTGCCTAAATTGTATCTCATCCCATTTCTGTTTTACAGTATATAGTATTGTATATTAGTATTGCATAGTATATTGTATATTGTATGGTAACTCAGTTACTTCTATTCTGCACCGAACATTGTACATATGTATATACTGAACACTGTGTATACGTGACTTCTAGTTTTACTTCTACTTTACATGCTATACTATTTTATTTCATACTATCTCTTGTCTAGCACAGTCTCTGGAGCGTAACAGAAATAAGCATTTTGTATAAAAGTATTCTGTACTTCTGTATGACAACTAATAAAGAAACTTGAAACTCATGTTTTTTACATGTACCAATGTAGTTTCTGCTAAATATCCTGCAAACATGTTTTCAGGTGACAATGATATAACTGCAAATTGTCTATAGTAGATACAAAAATAATAGATTTTTTTGCCTTGCACTGTTTAGAATTATAGTGTTTGCAAAAATTATGTCTGTTTTACTTGTGTGTAGCACATTAGAGTTGCAATTCTTGCATGAAAGTTGCTATACCTTTTACCAAGTAGTCATTTGAGATCATAGATCCCTTTTTTCCGAGCTAGACCTGGTCCAAATGACAGATAAAACATAAACAAACACCTAAAAATACACAAAAAGCAGACTGATACATAAAAAAGGCAATGTGGGCCCCAGTGGTTACATTTGAGATACAGCAGACTATATTGAATGGGTTTTGGGGGGTAAAAAGAGAATGGAAGGTAATGATTTGCAGGAGGTTGGTATGGGAGAGATGGGCAGGTCAAAAATATAAAATATAACACCACGTTATGCAGTGATGCAGGGACATTAGCCCTTCTCATTCTTTAAATACCATTAATTTGAACTTTAAAATCAGATATGGTAGTGAAGGGATGCATATTCAAAGTTTTTTTTTAAAGTCCTTTACAGGCATAACTAGCAGAGAACTTGAAGGCCCTTTCCCCAAACTCTGTGCTATTTTCTGGGGTACTGCTTGTGTAGCCGGTGTGATCTTGTCTGCGTTGTGTTAAGTCGATTCGACCCCTGTTAAGGGATCGCCCTGAGTGGGAGTTGAACCCCGGACGCCCGCGTTGCGGGCGGCATCACAGACCACTAAGCAAGAAGTGAATTCACTTCTTGCTTCCGGGTCTGGATGCCTCTGGGGAGTGAGTTTACTTGCAGTACCGCTTAACGTCCACAGCCACTTCACGACTTGTACCTCGTGACTGTGGATATACTGCGGTACCTCCGTTACACTTGGGATCGTAAGCTGTAAACTGGGTTTGATGTTATGGTGAGGTATGAACCTTGGTAAAAAAGGGTAGTTGACCTATATAAATGTTTTATAAATGAAGGTGTACCATTGAAACAGTCTAGGGTCAGTCATGGATAGCTAGTTAACTTTAGCATACAGAGTGTTTTGATGTGATCTATATCCAGAAATAAATCTTTATTTATTAATTTAAGACACATGAAATACCCTTTTGAAACAGTTAAAACAGCTTGGACAGACACACATTGTGAGGTTTTGCCCGCTGCTCACCACCTTTTCTCTGTTTCTTTAAAGCCTACTGTTAGAAATTCCCTTCTCACTCACTCTCTCTAGCCCCCACCCTCTCGTTCTTTACTCTCGTTTACTCTCAGTGGCCACACCTGGACTATTATCAATTACCTCTCGCACCTGTGGTGGCAGGCTAATTAGTTCCCCTGTGGGCTTTAAATACCAGGGCTCTTCCCCTCGTTTCGGCGTGGGGTCGTGTTGTATTCATGCTGAGTCATATTCTCTAACATCTAGACTCTTTCGGGAGATCCTCTGGTCTACCAATGCTGTAAGATGGATCTCTCCAGCCTTGAGATGTTTGCTCCAGCCTTCGTCTGCTGTCGCCGTAGCCTGTGGAGGAGACTGTTCTGCGCTCCCTGTAACTTCCACGGGAGGCACCCCAGCGCTCCACTGCAGACCCCAGCGCAGCTGTTCGTCCTGACGCACATCTAGACCAACGCGCATCTCCCGGACCCTCGGGCTTGGCACGCTCTCCAGTCACCAGCGCGCAACGCGCATCTTCAAGGGCTTTGGCCACCTGTCGCCGTTTGCCTGGAGGGAGACTTTGTACTGCGCTCTCTAATTCTCTACGGGAGGTATTCCAGTGTTCCACTCCAGACCAGCGCGCCAGATGCGCTCAAGCCTTCGCCACCTGCCGCCGTTTGCCTGGAGGGAGACACTGTACTGCGCTCTCTAATCCTCTACGGGAGGTATTCCAGTGTTCCACTTCAGACCTTCGAGCTTGGCACGCTCCTCCGTACCAGCGCACAGACGCGCATCTTCCAGACCTTCGAGCTTGGCACGCTCCTCCGTACCAGCGCACAGACGCGCATCTTCCAGACCTTCGAGCTTGGCACGCTCCTCCGTACCAGCGCACTGACGCGCATCTTCCAGACCTTCGAGCTTGGCACGCTCCTCCGTACCAGCGCACAGACGCGCATCTTCCAGACCTTCGAGCTTGGCACGCTCTCCAGACCTCAGCGCGCCGACGCGCATCTTCCAGACCTTCGTGCTTGGCACACTCCTCCTCGCAGACGCACCCCGAAGCGTCTCTCTGTTCCGACGCGCACACCAAGGTGTGGCGCGCACTCTGTTCCTCGGCTCCGACAGCGGCTACCCGGTGGACGACACCCTCGCCACCGCCACTGTTCCGACGCGCACACCAAGGTGTGGCGCGCACTCTGTTCCTCGGCTCCGACAGCGGCTACCCGGTGGACGACACCCTCGCCACCGCCACTGTTCCGACGCGCACACCAAGGTGTGGCGCGCACTCTGTTCCTCGGCTCCGACAGCGGCTACCCGGTGGACGACATCCTCGCCACCGCCGCTGTTCCAGCACCCTGTTCCTCGGCTCCGACAGCGGCTACCCGGTGGACGACATCCTCGCCACCGCCACTGTTCCAGCACCCTGTTCCTCGGCTCCGACAGCGGCTACCCGGTGGACGACATCCTCGCCACCGCCGCTGTTCCAGCACTCTGTTCCTCGGCTCCGACAGCCAGCCACCCGGTGGCGATGTCCTCGCCCCGCTGCTGTCCCCGTACCATTACGCATACGCCTGGGTGAGTTTTGATTGTGATGTCACTCACCCAGCGTAGTGCCCTTGCCCCCGTTCCCGCTGCTGTCCCTTACCATTACGCATACGCCTGGGTGAGTTTTGATTGTGATGTCACTCACTCAGCGTAGTGCCCTTGCCCCCGTTCCCGCTGCTGTCCCTTACCTTTACGCATACGCCTGGGTGAGTTTTGATTGTGATGTCACTCACTCAGCGTAGTGCCCTTGCCCCCGTTCCCGCTGCTGACCCTGTACCTTTACGCATACGCCTGGGTGAGTTTTGATTGTGATGTCACTCACTCAGCGTAATGCCCCTTGCCCTCGTCCCGCTGCTGTTCCTTACCATTACGCATACGCCTGGGTGAGTTTTGATTGTGATGTCACTCACCCAGCGTATTGCCTCCTTTAGTTCTCACTTAGTTATTAGTTTGGACATTTCTTCTCCCACTCTGTTTTGTTCTCTCGTGGATATTATTTTGGACATTTCATCTCCCACTGTGTGTTTGTTCACACGAAGATAGTATTTACTTTGTTACTTTGTTATTTGGACTGTTCTGCATCTGCTCTGTTTTGTTCCCTTTGAATATTAACCCTCTCCTCTGTTCTGCAGAGCGGCCCAGATGTTTTCCCACCAGTCCCCAGTTCCTCCCTGTCCCCAGCCCGCCTCCGCGGTTCTCTGTCCCCAGTTCCTCCCTGTTCCCCAGCCCGCCTCCGCGGGCCTCAGTCCCCTCTGTCCCAAGTTCTCCCCTTCTAGTTCCACCTAGTCCCTAGTCCTCTATCCCTAGTTCTCCTAGTCCCTAGTCCTCTATCCCTAGCTCTCCTAGTCCCTAGTCCTCTATCCCTAGCTCTCCTAGTCCCTAGTCCTCTGTTCCCAAGGCGTTCCCTTAACCTTCCCTTAGGCGTTCCCTTACCTTCCCATAGTGTTCCCTTTTCCTGCCCGCCTCTTAAAGGCACTTTACCTTTCCCTCTTGTGTTATTCCAGTGTTTTGTGTTTTCTCCCTTAAAGGGACAGTGCCCCTTTTCCCTGTTCTAAATAAATATCTGTTTCTTGGCAAACCATCATACCTGTCTTGTGTTGTGCGATTGGGGTCGGTTACAAACCATAACAGTACGACCCCACCAAATCGACGACCCCAGCCAGCACAGACGGTGTATGTTGAGTTTGCCTTTTTTTTTCTTGTTCCCTCTAGCTCCCCTGTTAGCCCTGTTAGCTCCCCTGTTAGCTTGTTAGTCTCCCCTCTAGCTCCCCTGTTAGCCCTGTTAGCTTCCCTGTTTGCCCAGTTTAGCTTCCCTGTTAGTCCTGTTTAGCTCCCTTGTTAGCCTGTTACTCCCCTGTTTAGCTTGTTAGTCTCCCCGGTTAGCTCCCCTGTTTGCTTCCCGTTTTGCCCTGTTTGACCCCCCTGTAGCTAGCCATGCCCTGGCGGCTAACCCAGTTTCCCTCTGCATGGCCCCGGTCTGCTAGCTTGGCCCCGGCTGTTAGCACAGCCTCTATGTTAATGCAGCCTTGCAGCTGGCATAGGCCCTGTAGCTAGCCAGGCCCAAGCAGCTAACCCGGTCCCTCTGCATGGCCTCCACTTTTTTGTGTAGTTTATCCCACTGCTAGGACTGCCCTTTCAGCTAGCAAGGTCAGTTTTTCTCACACAGCTAGGACTGTCCTTCCAGCTAGCTTGTGCTCTCATGCTGGTCCAGCCCTGTCTGCCAGCCTAGCTCCGGCAGCTAGCGCAGCCTCTATGTTGATGTAGCAGTACAGCTAGCATAGGCCCTGTAGCTATCAGTGCCCTGGCAGCTAACCTTCCCTCTGCTAGCCCTTTCCCGGTGCTTCCATGGTTACCCCTTA
Organism: Notolepis coatsorum; assembly: GCF_963971535.1. Lineage (NCBI taxonomy): Eukaryota > Metazoa > Chordata > Actinopteri > Aulopiformes > Paralepididae > Notolepis > Notolepis coatsorum. Next base: position 176,002,725 of record NC_140165.1, on the reverse strand, counting down.
GCTACCCTGCTTGCCCCTCAGTTCCTCTAGACCAGTTGCTCTAGACCAGTTCTCTAGACCCAGTTCCTCTAGACCAGTTCCTCTAGACCAGTTCTCTAGACCAGTTCTCTAAACCAGTTCTCTAGACCAGTTCTCTTGCCCAGTTCGCTAGACTAGTTCTCTAGACCCAGTTCCTCTAGACCAGTTGCCCCTCTGCTACCCTAGTTACCCCTCGGCGACCCTGTTTCTTTTGCTTGCCCCACTCTTGTGGTGGCTTCCCCTGCTGGCTTGGCCAGTACCTCTTGTTTTGCCCCCTGCCACTCTGTCTGTATTTGTTTTGGGTCGCCGGGTGGCTCCCGTTGAGGGGGGGGTACTGTGAGGTTTTGCCCGCTGCTCACCACCTTTTCTCTGTTTCTTTAAAGCCTACTGTTAGAAATTCCCTTCTCACTCACTCTCTCTAGCCCCCACCCTCTCGTTCTTTACTCTCGTTTACTCTCAGTGGCCACACCTGGACTATTATCAATTACCTCTCGCACCTGTGGTGGCAGGCTAATTAGTTCCCCTGTGGGCTTTAAATACCAGGGCTCTTCCCCTCGTTTCGGCGTGGGGTCGTGTTGTATTCATGCTGAGTCATATTCTCTAACATCTAGACTCTTTCGGGAGATCCTCTGGTCTACCAATGCTGTAAGATGGATCTCTCCAGCCTTGAGATGTTTGCTCCAGCCTTCGTCTGCTGTCGCCGTAGCCTGTGGAGGAGACTGTTCTGCGCTCCCTGTAACTTCCACGGGAGGCACCCCAGCGCTCCACTGCAGACCCCAGCGCAGCTGTTCGTCCTGACGCACATCTAGACCAACGCGCATCTCCCGGACCCTCGGGCTTGGCACGCTCTCCAGTCACCAGCGCGCAACGCGCATCTTCAAGGGCTTTGGCCACCTGTCGCCGTTTGCCTGGAGGGAGACTTTGTACTGCGCTCTCTAATTCTCTACGGGAGGTATTCCAGTGTTCCACTCCAGACCAGCGCGCCAGATGCGCTCAAGCCTTCGCCACCTGCCGCCGTTTGCCTGGAGGGAGACACTGTACTGCGCTCTCTAATCCTCTACGGGAGGTATTCCAGTGTTCCACTTCAGACCTTCGAGCTTGGCACGCTCCTCCGTACCAGCGCACAGACGCGCATCTTCCAGACCTTCGAGCTTGGCACGCTCCTCCGTACCAGCGCACAGACGCGCATCTTCCAGACCTTCGAGCTTGGCACGCTCCTCCGTACCAGCGCACTGACGCGCATCTTCCAGACCTTCGAGCTTGGCACGCTCCTCCGTACCAGCGCACAGACGCGCATCTTCCAGACCTTCGAGCTTGGCACGCTCTCCAGACCTCAGCGCGCCGACGCGCATCTTCCAGACCTTCGTGCTTGGCACACTCCTCCTCGCAGACGCACCCCGAAGCGTCTCTCTGTTCCGACGCGCACACCAAGGTGTGGCGCGCACTCTGTTCCTCGGCTCCGACAGCGGCTACCCGGTGGACGACACCCTCGCCACCGCCACTGTTCCGACGCGCACACCAAGGTGTGGCGCGCACTCTGTTCCTCGGCTCCGACAGCGGCTACCCGGTGGACGACACCCTCGCCACCGCCACTGTTCCGACGCGCACACCAAGGTGTGGCGCGCACTCTGTTCCTCGGCTCCGACAGCGGCTACCCGGTGGACGACATCCTCGCCACCGCCGCTGTTCCAGCACCCTGTTCCTCGGCTCCGACAGCGGCTACCCGGTGGATGACATCCTCGCCACCGCCACTGTTCCAGCACCCTGTTCCTCGGCTCCGACAGCGGTTACCCGGTGGACGACATCCTCGCCACCGCCGCTGTTCCAGCACTCTGTTCCTCGGCTCCGACAGCCAGCCACCCGGTGGCGATGTCCTCGCCCCGCTGCTGTCCCCGTACCATTACGCATACGCCTGGGTGAGTTTTGATTGTGATGTCACTCACCCAGCGTAGTGCCCTTGCCCCCGTTCCCGCTGCTGTCCCTTACCATTACGCATACGCCTGGGTGAGTTTTGATTGTGATGTCACTCACTCAGCGTAGTGCCCTTGCCCCCGTTCCCGCTGCTGTCCCTTACCTTTACGCATACGCCTGGGTGAGTTTTGATTGTGATGTCACTCACTCAGCGTAGTGCCCTTGCCCCCGTTCCCGCTGCTGACCCTGTACCTTTACGCATACGCCTGGGTGAGTTTTGATTGTGATGTCACTCACTCAGCGTAATGCCCCTTGCCCTCGTCCCGCTGCTGTTCCTTACCATTACGCATACGCCTGGGTGAGTTTTGATTGTGATGTCACTCACCCAGCGTATTGCCTCCTTTAGTTCTCACTTAGTTATTAGTTTGGACATTTCTTCTCCCACTCTGTTTTGTTCTCTCGTGGATATTATTTTGGACATTTCATCTCCCACTGTGTGTTTGTTCACACGAAGATAGTATTTACTTTGTTACTTTGTTATTTGGACTGTTCTGCATCTGCTCTGTTTTGTTCCCTTTGAATATTAACCCTCTCCTCTGTTCTGCAGAGCGGCCCAGATGTTTTCCCACCAGTCCCCAGTTCCTCCCTGTCCCCAGCCCGCCTCCGCGGTTCTCTGTCCCCAGTTCCTCCCTGTTCCCCAGCCCGCCTCCGCGGGCCTCAGTCCCCTCTGTCCCAAGTTCTCCCCTTCTAGTTCCACCTAGTCCCTAGTCCTCTATCCCTAGTTCTCCTAGTCCCTAGTCCTCTATCCCTAGCTCTCCTAGTCCCTAGTCCTCTATCCCTAGCTCTCCTAGTCCCTAGTCCTCTGTTCCCAAGGCGTTCCCTTAACCTTCCCTTAGGCGTTCCCTTACCTTCCCATAGTGTTCCCTTTTCCTGCCCGCCTCTTAAAGGCACTTTACCTTTCCCTCTTGTGTTATTCCAGTGTTTTGTGTTTTCTCCCTTAAAGGGACAGTGCCCCTTTTCCCTGTTCTAAATAAATATCTGTTTCTTGGCAAACCATCATACCTGTCTTGTGTTGTGCGATTGGGGTCGGTTACAAACCATAACACACATAGACACACACACACACATACATATTTTCTGGACTCTTTTTTGTTGTTTTGTATCACAGTGGTGTATTTGTAAATATGGTATGTCATAAATGTATGGATGTAGCCAGGGCCGCCTCAGGGGGTGTGCGAGAAGTGCGGTCACACAGGGCCTCGCGGGAAGGGGGGCCTCGCACAAACATTTTTTATTTATAATTTTTTTTATTATTTGTTTTTATTTTTTTATTTTTTTTTGCGAGGCCCCCCTTCCCGTGAGGCCCTTTTTCATCACAGACCTAAAATCTAGTTTTGCTTATATGCTTATATATTTCACATTAGACTGTGTCTGACTTGTTCCTGGCTCTGCGGCTCTGCAGCAGACATAATCACTATTGGAGCTCTGGGGCTCTGCAGCAGACATACTATTGGTTTCAACGAAGGGAGGGGTTACATGTGTACAGTCGGCCGGCGTGCGTCAGCTGCGTTTGACTATTTCGCACGTGCAGCATTGGAGGTTATGCTTATGCCAGCCAAGACGAAGAGGACGGTCATTCGGCAGATGGACTGAAGATGAAGAGCGCAAAGTTGCATGTTAGACAGTTCAGTCAGGCTAGCCATGTCGGCTTAGCTAAAGGCAGGGACAGCTAGTTAGCTTTAGCTACGTTATAATATCGAGTGCTAACGTGTGGTTCAGTCGGGATAGCCATGATGTCGGCTAGTAGCTAGCTTAGCTAAAGGCTAACTAGCGTTAGCTAACCTAGAGAGAGCGCGTGCAGCATTGTTATGCCAAGATGAAGAGGACGGTCATTTGGCAGATGAACTTCGTCAACTCCACGCGGTTGTCTCCATCCTCTTGGACGTTTGGTGAGTTTTTAATGCACTCTATTCTATTCCCGCCGTGGATATATCTCTCTCTCTCTCTCTCTCTCTCGGGCCGGCTAGCTATCGTGGCTAAGACTAACATTATGTTGGCTAACGTTATGTTGAGCCAAGCGGGCCGGCTAGCTAACGTAGCTAACGTTATATTGAGCCAAACGGGCCGGCTAGCTGTTGTAGCTAATGTTATATTGAGCCAAAGCGGGCCGGCTAGCTAACGTAGCTAACGTTATATTGAGCCAAACGGGCCGGCTAGCTGTTGTAGCTAATGTTATATTGAGCCAAGCGGGCCGGCTAGCTAACGTAGCTAACGTTATATTGAGCCAAACGGGCCGGCTAGCTGTTGTAGCTAATGTTATATTGAGCCAAGCGGGGCGGCTAGCTAACGTAGCTAACGTTATATTGAGCCAAATGGGCCGGCTAGCTGTTGTAGCTAACGGTGTGTACCTGGTGTCAGTACCTGGCTACTCTATTTGCAGTTAGCCTATTTAGCTGATGTCGGCCGTTGGCTCCTTGCTACTTTGTTTTCTCTGGTATAGACCCTCTTCTCTTTGGATTTAAGTGTTGATCTTTGTCCTTTTGGATCTATGTATATTCATGTTGCCTTTGTGAAGTTATCTTTTCCTTCTGTTTTGTTCTTCCATTAAAAGTTGAATATCCTTTAGGGGCTCATCTTAGCTGTCTTGCTTATCTCTCTCATACATGCTCTCTCTCTAACACACACACACACACACACAGACATGCTCTCTCTCTCTCTCTAACACACAATCACACATGCTCTCTCTCTCTCTCTCTTTCTAACACACACAGACATGCTCTATATCTCTCTCTAACACACAAAATGACATGCTCTCTCTCTATATATTTCTCTCTCTTTCTAACACACATATACATGCTCTCTCTCTAACACACACACACAAACAGACATGCTCTCTCTCTATCTCTCTCTTTCTAACACACACAGACATGCTCTATCTATCTCTCTCTCTTCAATTCAAATGGGCTTTGATTCACATTCTTGTATTTCTCCCAGTAAGTATGGGAGTTTTGAGTTATTGTCCATGTTTTCAAAGTCTCTTTGGGTGTTTGCAATTTGTGGGAAGTATATGTCTTGGTATAGTGGGCAGGTTGTTAAGAAGTGGAGCTCGGTTTCCACCTCATCTTGTGTGCAGTGGGTCTGTCTTCGCTTGGGAGCCAGGTCTGCCTATGGCGGCCTTTCTCGATGGCTAGGCTGTGCTCGCTGAGTCTGTACCTAGTCAAGGATCTTCTTAGTATTGGGTCAGTCACAGTGCTCAGGTATTCTGTCACTGTGTACTCTCTGTTTAGGGCCAAATAGCATTTCAATTTGCTCTGGTTTTGAGTTGTTTCTTTCCAATGTGTGTCTCTCTCTCTCTCTCTCTCTCTCTCTCTCTCTCTCTCTCTCTCTCTCTCTCTCTCTCTCTCTCTCTCTCTCTCTCTCTCTCTCTCTCTCTCTCTCTCTCCTCTCTCTCTCTCTCTCTCTATCTCTCTCTCTGGCCTTGCTCTGGTGGAGGGTCAGGGGCATTGCCGGGTCTGTGCAGCGATAACACTGTATATTGACTGTAGAACGGGAGCTCTCTCTCGCTCTCTCTCTTGCTATATGTTGACTGTATCATGCCCAGCCTCGGGCAGCGCTATTATTTAAGAATATGTTGACTGTATGAAAAAAAAATATATATATTATATATATTTTTTTTTAATTTTACCTTTTGGGGGGGGGGGGGGGGGGGGGGGGGGGGGGGGGCTCGCGTTTAAATCTCGCACAGGGCCTCGCATTTCTCCCAGGCGGCCCTGGATGTAGCTGTACTGTCTATCTGTTGTCCTGTATGTCATATATGTCCTGATGAATTGAAAATGAGGGGACTCTGATGTAAACAAGACTAAAGTCTTTCGCTGATCTGTATCCTCTTAACCTTGTCAAAAGACTCTAATATATCTTAATTAATACAATGTATTCGTTTTACACGTATTATTATTATTATTATTATTATTATTATTATTATTATTATTATTATTATTATTATTATTATTATTATTATTATTATTATTATTATTATTATTATTATTATTATTATTATTATTATTATAATTATTATTATTATTATTATTATTATTATTATTATTATTATTATTATTATTATTATTATTATTATTATTATTATTATTATTATTATTATTATTATTATTATTATTATTATTATTATTATTATTATTATTATTATTATTATTATTATTATTATTATTATTATTATTATTATTATTATTATTATTATTATTATTATTATTATTATTATTATTATTATTATTATTATTATTATTATTGTTGTGAAGGGCCAGATTAAACCGAATATATATATTTATTTATATATATATATTTAATTGTATTTGTATATTCTCTAATATTCCCTGATATCCCTTGTATATTCCTTGTTCAATATGCATTGAATATCCATTCTAGCCTACTGAACATCCCATAATAGTCTCCATTCTACTATTGGCCGAGACCTTGGTGCCAGGCTGCCATACCCCTCAGACCCAGTTCAAACGTACCGCTCGACATGTACGAACAAGTCCTAGTTCCGCGTAGGAATTTGGCTACCGCACCACTAATGGGACTATTTGTTCATAGTGCGTATATATACTGCGCTACTAAAGTAGGACTTTCTTTTCAGTCCAGTTTCTTACCCTCCAATAGAGTCACAGACGTAAAGCCTCCCCGCGACGCCACGTGTGGGAGTAAGGCCAAGTTCGCCTACCATCGGTATTGAGACATCGTGTATATTAATATTTGAATAGTCATATTTGGCACTATATCGTCGAGTTGGACGTAGTCTATTAAGCTAATAATAGTCTGTTAATATATAGTGCTTCGTGCGGTGAGAATACTACCGTAGTCAGTACCCCATCGTTTCGGGCAGAGAACTGGCTGCTTACCCAGGGTGGTTGACCCTATGTGAAGCTGCACCCGAGGAGCCCCAGAGCCGACGAGCGAGTGGACCTGTATACCGGATTATTCTACTGACGACAGCCCGCCTTCCCAGGCACGGATTATGCTTTGGATACTTTGATTATTCCATGGATAAAGACCCCCGACACTGCCGTGTGTTGGAACCCCCCCCCCCTGGAGAGGACGCAAGGTGAGGAGACGCTCTGCAAGACGAGGTCTCTTCACGTCTCTCCCCCGTGGACCGGAGAGAGCCGGCCCACAAAGAGTCCATCTGCTTTCATCTGTGGTCCAAGGATCGCCGGCGCATTGAACGGCACTACAGTGGGTTCACCTGGGATACCCTTGGCCGGACGAGGCAGCCGGATTCTACCCCCCCCCCCCCCTCCTACTCCTGTCGGCTTACAAGCGACCGGATTAACCCCCTCTAGTGTATCCAGCCTATAATCATTAAAGTATCATTGCTGTTATTCCTTAACTATTCCAGGTCGTATATTTACCACCTGCGCCTTCAGAGATTGGACATTCTCTATTGATATACCGACGAATACTCCTTGCCATAAAAGTGCATACTATTTCAATTCATAAATGTAATTAAGTGATTAAGTGCTTATTCTACACACCATCGCTGTGTAGGAAATAAAGACCTGTTTCTAATTCGTACATTTGTGTTGGATCCGTTTCATCTACGTGAGAGTGTTCATGATAATATATTTATGCCGTGTACTGGGTGGCCGAATATTAAGTACAAAGGTAGTGGTAGTAAGTATCATATCTAGTAATACAGTCAGGGAATTGTACCCCTCAGTTACAATTGGTCCTTCGAGCCGGAGGGTAATCAGTGTAATATTAATATAGTGTTATTAATATTGAAATGGCCTATGATGAACACTCCACGAAACGATCCTCCTAACCAACGCCCGCAGCGCGAACGACGGCTCCCTCAGTACTTAGAGGCTTACGCTGTCAGTCAACAACCTAGTCTTCTACTAACAGTAAACGCGGTAAAACTAGAAAGTAAAAGTATGTCTAACCCCAACGCCCAGACTACCCCGACCATAGAGGCCCCTACGGGCTCTAATGTAACTGACCAAGTTCACGGTGGGGACCAGTGGGAACCAGACATGACTTCACACCCCGCCAGTACTGAAGAAGTAGTCCCCGATGAGTCCCGGGAGGAATACAACGCTACCGAGAGAGAACTCGGCACGGAAGAAGACGGGGAGAGCACCGTGGAGATAGAGCTCCAAGGCTCCGCAAGGAGTACCCCGAGGGAAGGCTCCCCTAGACAACCGCCTTCTCCCAGCGAGGCAGAGAGGACCCTACAGCAGGCATTCCTCGTCAGCCTGAAAGCCTCTACTGAACGCGATAGACTCCAGGGTGAACACGATCGATTGCAGCTACAGCAACGGAGCGAAGAAGAGCACATACGCCTGGAAATAAGACGCATTCAGATGGAAGAGAATGTGGCCCGAGACCGAGCAGACAGCCAGCGAGCAGCTGCTGGTGCTCTACGGGACGCAGAGCGCAACAGACAGCAAGCGCAACTAATAGAACAGCTGATCAGACGGACAACACCCTCTCCCTCCGCCAGAGGCTCCAGGAACTCGTCTAGACACACCTCCAGGGCGGCATCCCCTAGCCGAGTAAACAACCCTGAACTTGACCAACAGACGAGGTCTATACCCCCCACAGACCACCTCCCCCCACCGGTCCAAGCGAGACCTAGCAACCGGGAAGGAGCAGCATATCCTGTGGAGAGGCTAAACCAGAGACTACAAGCACTGGATGACCTAACTGAAGACGAAGAGGAAGAGGAGGAGAACCACGCCCGAAGACAGCACAGTACTCTACCGGACCAGGAGGTCCGGTACAGCCCAGGCTATACTCCCGCGGAGCTGCGCTACAGACCCCCGACTCTATACACGGGTGAGCACGACGCACGACCCGCACCGAGGAACAGCACCTGGACAAGCGGGCCATGGTACACTGCCGGTACCAGCCCATACCAAGGAGCGGGAGGAGACTCGCCTAGGAGGCCTCTCCCCCAACGCTCGCCGATGTATCCACAGTCAGCGTCATACATTGGCACGCCTATGGTACCCGACTTCACCCAAGAGAACCGGGCCCAGTATACAGAACTCCGCATGTGTCTGGAGACCATGTTGGTGGATGTATTGGATGAACGCCACAAATACGCCATCCTACTGCAGCACTTAAAGGTGCCCCGCGCACATAATATAGCGCTCGCCTACGCGACTTCCACCACCCCATACACAGCAGCGCTGGTAGCATTGGACCAGAGGTATGGGCGCATATGGGATTACGTGATCCAGGAGATCCGACACATCGACCGCTTACCCCCAGCAATAGACAATCGAGCACTGGACGACCTGTCCATCAGAGTGCAGTCCCTGGTAGGGATGTTGGGAGCGCAAAGAGAGAAGGGGAAGTATGAACTTTACGCCAACTCAAATGTGGAAAGGATTCTGGAGAAGCTGCCGCCCGCTCGTCAGGAGCGCTTTAGGCGGCAGAGGGACCACAGAGACCCGAATGGCCCCGAACCGAACCTCCTCGATCTAGCAGACTTCCTGGCGAGAGAAGTCAGCAGCCTACGGCTAGATACATTCGGACGGAGCACCCCTGGCTCCAGAGAAGGAACCAGACGACTAAATGATGGAAGAAGATCGGTGACTGTGATGCACCAATCGGAGTCAGTACCGAGCAGCAGGAGCCACAGTACCCCCTCCAGAACGGAGAAGTGGAAGATAGTGTGCCCCTACTGTGAGAAAGAACACTGGCTAGCGCAATGTGACTCCTTCCCCAAGCTGAACGCGGAGGAAGCAGGTCAATGGATAAAGTCCAACAAGCGCTGTTTTCGCTGTGCGCGCTCACACATGGCAGCCGAATGCCGCTTAAAGAAAAGGTGCACCAAGTGCGATGGAGCCCATCTGGACATACTTCACGACAGTAACAGACGGCGCCCTTCACCTGCACCATCCAGCCGCAAAGCGAGCGTCATGTACATCGATCCCGCCAGCAGCAGTGGAGCCCGAGTACTCCTAAAAGTAGTGCGTGTGACACTAAGCTACCAGAATAAAGTCCTGGACACTTACGCCGTCCTCGATGACGGGTCAGAGAAGACCCTGCTGCTCGCCTCCGCTGCGGCCCAGCTAGGGCTGCGGGGAAGCGAAACCCAAATGACAATTCGGACAATAAGACGAGATTTGAAGACGATAAAGGGCGAGAATGTCTCATTCTCTATCGCAGCAAGCGGCCAGCCTGAGCGACGGTACCAGATTGCAGACGCTTTCACCAGCCAAGAAATAGGACTGTCGCGGTACACATACCCCGTCGCCAAGCTGATGGAGAAATATGCACATCTGCGCAAGTTACCGATCCCGCTCATAGACAATGCTATGCCGACCCTGTTGATAGGCTCCGACCATGCAGACCTCATTGTCCCGATAGACCGGGTTCATACCGGACCCCGAGGCTGCCCTGCAGCAGTCGAGACCCGTTTGGGATGGACTCTCCAAGGCCCGCTCGCCAAATCTCTCAACCGAAGTACAGCCACTAGATGTCTCCACTCCCGAGTCACAGAGGGAGAAACCGCACTCCTGCAACACGTAGAGCGGCTATGGACCCTGGAACAAATGCCCTTTAAGAACGGAAAGAAAGACATTCGCTCTAAAGATGACATTTACGCCATTCACCTCCTCGAGACAGGGACCAAGAGAGTCCCGGTCAACGGCGTGTTGAGATACGCCACGCCACTCCTGCGGCGAGAAGGAATGCCTACTTTCCACGCCAAGACAGACGCCACAGAACGGTACCTGCTGAACACGGAGCGGCGCTTAGCCAAGAACCCCGCCCAAGAGAGTGTATACCGCGCTGAGATTGAGAAGCTCATCACAGCAGGACACGTCACAAAGATGGACATTAAAGAGGCTGACCAGACCACTGAATCGTGGTACGTGCCCCACCACAAGGTCCATCACAACGGTAAAGACCGCATAGTATTTAACTGCAGCTACCAGATCGGATCCCAAAATCTGAATAAAGAGTTACTGCCCGGTCCCACACTCGGCCCCTCCCTACTCTGCGTTCTACTCCGCTTCCGCCAGGAAAAGGTGGCCATCAGCGGGGACATTAAAGGAATGTTCCTGCAGGTGAGATTAGTAGAGGCGGACAAGCCCCTGTTACGGTTCCTATGGAGAGAGAAGCCAGGAGATGAGCACCCAGCCATCTACCAATGGGAAGTCCTCCCCTTCGGAACGACGTGCAGCCCCTGCTGTGCGACATTTGCACTACAGAAACATGTAGCAGAGGACCCAGCAGCGGACGAAGAGGTCCGACACAGCGTAAAGAACAGCTTCTACGTAGACAACTGTCTACAAAGCCTTTCAACCCAGGAAGAAGCCGAGGCTCTCCTGATTAAACTCCGCGCCTCATTGATCAAAGGCGGCTTTGATCTCAGGCAGTGGGCCAGCAGCGATCCGCAAGTACTGCGCAGCCTCTCCTCCGAGGACAAGGCAGCCAGCAGCGAGACCTGGATGGCTACAATCCCGGGAGAAGCCCAGGAGATGACCCTGGGATTGGTGTGGCGATTCAAAACAGATTCGCTTCACTACAGACACAAGCCCCTGACTACGGAGCAGGGAAGGCCGGCGGCGGCGCCGACCACCAGACGGAGTGTGTACACAACACTCGCCCGACAATATGACCCGCTAGGATGTATTCTACCGTACACCACCAGGGCAAAAATGATTGTACGAGCATTGTGGGACAAGGACCAGGGCTGGGACGACCCCATTCCCGCACACCTTGCATCCACCTGGAGAGAGTGGGAGATGGAGCTCCACTCACTCCCAGGCGTTAATATGCGCCGAAGCTACTTCCCACCCACGGTGAGGCCAGAGACATGTAAAATGGACTTACACGTCTTCAGTGACGCCTCAGAGGTCGCATACGGATCAGTAGCCTACTTGCGGGCCCAAGACCAGGGGGGAGAGATCTACACAGCATTTGTCCTCGCCCGCTCGAGAATAGCCCCACGCAAGCAACAATCTATCCCACGTCTAGAGCTCTGCGCAGCCCTAGCCGGAGCGCACCTAGCCACGCTCATCCAACGTGAGCTCACCATACCGGTGTCTAGAACAATCCTGTGGTCAGATTCCACGACGGTACTCGCCTGGATCAAATCGGACTCATGCAAGTACAAAGTCTTCGTGGGAGTCAGAGTCACCGAGATTCAAGACTTAACCGAAGAGTTAACCGGAGAAACAGAGTGGCGCTACGTTGATACAAAACAGAACCCAGCTGACGTCATCACCCGGGGGATGCCCCTGGATGACCTCACCCGTCGCAATGTCTACAGTGACGGCCCCGCATTCCTAAGACTCCCGGAAGGACAGTGGCCCATGCCTATCCCGAGGGAAGCAAGTCCAGAGGAGGTGGAAATTAAGAAGTCCGTGTTCTGTGGATTGAGCACCGTAGCCTCCACCGACCCTAACATAAACGATTGCACGTCCATAGAGAGTGCACAACAAAGAACATTCCTGCGGTACCACCCGGAGTGCAAGTCCCCCGCTGATATGTCAGCAGTTAACTACGAGGAAGCAGAATTGCTTCTACTGCAGCGAGCCCAGAGAGACTCGTTCCCCGATGAATTGGCCTGTCTACAGGGAGGAAAGCCCGTCCCTTCCGACAGCAGATTAATTCACCTGGCCCCCGAGAGCGACGCTCATACCCTCATCAGAGTGGGTGGTCGCCTACGCAGAGCCCCCAATCTACCGGATGACATTAAATACCCGATCGTATTGAACAGCCGACACAAGGTCACAGAGCTGATTATAAAGAAATACGATGAGGATGTACATCACGCAGGAGCAGAAAGAGTCTTCGCGGAAATCAGACGTCGTTACTGGATCCTACAAGGAAGAGAGGCGGTACGACGCTTCCAACGAACATGTCTAGACTGCCGCAAGTGGCGCGCGCAGCCCAGCATACCAAGGATGGCTGACCTTCCTCCATGTCGCCTCCGAATCGGTGACAAGCCATTCCACTCAACGGGTATGGACTGCTTTGGCCCGCTGCACATAAAGAAAGGAAGAGGAACCGAGAAGCGGTGGGGTATTGTATTCAAATGCATGACCACCAGAGCGATACACATCGAGCTTCTCCCGACCATGAGCACAGACTCATTCCTTATGGCCTTCCGTAGATTCACATCACGGAAGGGAAGACCGTCTACCCTATTGTCCGATCATGGGACAAACTTCAAAGGCGGCGAAAGAGAGCTGAGAGAGAGCTTCCAAGCTATGGGCCCAGAACTTAAGACCCACCTCGCTCCAGCACAGGTTGATTTCCAATTCAACCCCCCAAACGCACCCCACTTCGGTGGCACTTGGGAACGAGAAGTGCGCTCCATAAAGACAGCCCTGTACGCAGTACTTGGGGCCCAGACTGTGGCGGAAGAAGTCCTACTGACAGTCCTCACGGAGATTGAGGGAGTACTTAACTCGAAGCCCCTCGGATATGTCTCCAGTGATGTGGCGGATATCGACCCAGTTACCCCCAACACACTCCTGATGGGGCGGCTAGATCCTGCATTACCACAGACAATGTACCGGCCTGAAGAAGCGAACGGCCGACGAATGTGGAGGTACAGCCAAGTATTAGCCGACAAGTTTTGGAACAGTTTCCTACTGCACTACCTACCGTCTCTACAGACCCGCCAGAAGTGGGTAAAGGAGAGAGACAATTTGACAGAAGGAACAGTCGTCATGATTATTGATCAATCACTGCCCAGAGCTATGTGGCCGGCCGGCCGCGTAAGCAAAGTGATCACCGGTGCCGACGGCAAGGTCCGAGCAGCTGAAGTGCTCGTCCAGGGCCGCACTTACACCCGTCCCGTGGCAAGGCTCATAGAACTGCCTCGACTCCCAGACACAATCGATGATGACCATGACCCTACAACCCTATGACTTTGTGAAGTTGACTGACCCCTACAGCAAACCCTTATGTGTAAATAGACAACGCGATTAATCTGTCTCTGTTTAACTGATTAGGTCTGGGACCTATTCAGGGGGTGGCTGTTGTGAAGGGCCAGATTAAACCGAATATATATATTTATTTATATATATATATTTAATTGTATTTGTATATTCTCTAATATTCCCTGATATCCCTTGTATATTCCTTGTTCAATATGCATTGAATATCCATTCTAGCCTACTGAACATCCCATAATAGTCTCCATTCTACTATTGGTCGAGACCTTGGTGCCAGGCTGCCATACCCCTCAGACCCAGTTCAAACGTACCGCTCGACATGTACGAACAAGTCCTAGTTCCGCGTAGGAATTTGGCTACCGCACCACTAATGGGACTATTTGTTCATAGTGCGTATATATACTGCGCTACTAAAGTAGGACTTTCTTTTCAGTCCAGTTTCTTACCCTCCAATAGAGTCACAGACGTAAAGCCTCCCCGCGACGCCACGTGTGGGAGTAAGGCCAAGTTCGCCTACCATCGGTATTGAGACATCGTGTATATTAATATTTGAATAGTCATATTTGGCACTATATCGTCGAGTTGGACGTAGTCTATTAAGCTAATAATAGTCTGTTAATATATAGTGCTTCGTGCGGTGAGAATACTACCGTAGTCAGTACCCCATCGTTTCGGGCAGAGAACTGGCTGCTTACCCAGGGTGGTTGACCCTATGTGAAGCTGCACCCGAGGAGCCCCAGAGCCGACGAGCGAGTGGACCTGTATACCGGATTATTCTACCGACGACAGCCCGCCTTCCCAGGCACGGATTATGCTTTGGATACTTTGATTATTCCATGGATAAAGACCCCCGACACTGCCGTGTGTTGGAACCCCCCCCCCTGGAGAGGACGCAAGGTGAGGAGACGCTCTGCAAGACGAGGTCTCTTCACGTCTCTCCCCCGTGGACCGGAGAGAGCCGGCCCACAAAGAGTCCATCTGCTTTCATCTGTGGTCCAAGGATCGCCGGCGCATTGAACTGCACTACAGTGGGTTCACCTGGGATACCCTTGGCCGGACGAGGCAGCCGGATTCTACCCCCCCCCCCCTCCTACTCCTGTCGGCTTACAAGCGACCGGATTAACCCCCTCTAGTGTATCCAGCCTATAATCATTAAAGTATCATTGCTGTTATTCCTTAACTATTCCAGGTCGTATATTTACCACCTGCGCCTTCAGAGATTGGACATTCTCTATTGATATACCGACGAATACTCCTTGCCATAAAAGTGCATACTATTTCAATTCATAAATGTAATTAAGTGATTAAGTGCTTATTCTACACACCATCGCTGTGTAGGAAATAAAGACCTGTTTCTAATTCGTACATTTGTGTTGGATCCGTTTCATCTACGTGAGAGTTGTGGTGGATCAGACACCAAGAATGTGGTGGATTTTTGACGTCTCTAGGGATGGTTAAATGAAATACAGAGACAAGAGATTGGCCTTAAATCAGAGTGCAAACCACCAGGTTCTCCACGGACATCCAGCAGCCTAAAACAGTGTCACACTGCGAATTAGATATTCTGAAATAATAAAACAGGAGCAGAAAGAGACTCACGTTAAATGAATACAATACAGGTTTATTGGAAAAGAAAATATATACAGTACGCCCATACGGACGGACTTTCAGTCTGTCAGAGTGTATATTCACAGGTCTGTCAGAGTGAAAGTGAAGACAAAGCAATATTGTAATGGCTTAACACAGTGAGATAGAGACGCCTCTGTCTCTGATTGGGTTGGCTTTATATGGTCATTTGGGGAGTCGGATGGGATGGGCCCTTGCGGAAGGCTTGCTGCGGCCTTGGATGCAAGCGTTATCTGGCCTGCTCTGAATATAATGAATGGATAGTGTTTTAACAGTTTTTGAGAGAAGGATAACATGACTTCACGATCAACCCTGTGGGAGGAGGGAAGGAGGAGGAGGAGGTGAAGGAGGAGGTGGGAGATGAGGAGGGAAGGAGGAGGAGGGAAGGAGGAGGAGGAGGTGGAGGAGGGAAGGTGGAGGAGGAGGGGATGTGAAATTACCCTTCACAGAGTGTTCATGATAATATATTTATGCCGTGTACTGGGTGGCCGAATATTAAGTACAAAGGTAGTGGTAGTAAGTATCATATCTAGTAATACAGTCAGGGAATTGTACCCCTCAGTTACAATTATTATTATTATTATTATTATTATTATTATTATTATTATTATTATTATTATTATTATTATTATTATTATTATTATTATTATTATTATTATTATTATTATTATTATTATTATTATTATTATTATTATTATTATTATTATTATTATTATTATTATTATTATTATTATTATTATTATTATTATTATTATTATTATTATTATTATTATTATTATTAAGAAATAATAACTACAGCTATCTCTATTGCATGGTCTGCACCGTGTCCCTGACTGTCAGCATACAGACACCCCACCCCTTGGACATCATTTACATTTACATTTAGTCATTTATCTCACGCTTTTATCCATAGCGACTTACAAGTTCTGTACGATAGGTGATCAGGTAGGGTACAACTCTATCACCTGAGTAACAATATTCATCAAAGTGTTGCGTGTTACAGTGCAGGTTAGTTTATTAGGATAAATGCCTGACTGTAAGGTTAGTTAGGCAATGGTCAGATTATGTTACAGCGACCCTGTTATGGTTTGTAACCGACCCCAATCGCACAACACAAGACAGGTATGAGAGTAAGCCAAAACAGGGCATTTATTTATTACATAACAAAAAGCGGCACAATCCCTTTAAGGGAGAACACAAAAACACTAGAGTCAAGGAAATATGGAAAATGCAGCACTGTGCCTTTAAGAGGCGAACAGGCTAAGGGACTAAGGCTAAGGGCCAGGGCTAAGGGCCAGGGCTAAGTGTCAGGACCAGGATCAGGGGCACTGGAGAGGGGGACAGGGACAGAGGCCCGGAGAGGCGGGCTGGAGACAGGGACAGAGAACAGGGTTAAGGCCTTGGACAGGGCGAGGGCCAGAGCTGCTTACAGGGATGAGGACAGGGTTCCGACGGCGGAGGCCTGGCA
Source organism: Notolepis coatsorum (assembly GCF_963971535.1). NCBI lineage: Eukaryota > Metazoa > Chordata > Actinopteri > Aulopiformes > Paralepididae > Notolepis > Notolepis coatsorum. The sequence continues at coordinate 175,985,763 of NC_140165.1, read as the reverse complement.
CGGGGACAGGGGCCCGACGGCGGAGGCCTGGCACGGGGACAGGGGCCCGACGGCGGAGGCCTGGCACGGGGACAGAGGCCCGACAGCGGGGGCCGGGCACGGAGACAGGGGCCCGACGGCGGAGGCCTGTCACGGGGACAGGGGCCCGACGGCGGAGGCCTGGTACGGAGACAGGGGCCCGACAGCGGAGGCCAGGGGGAAGAGGCGCCATCCTCCCGTGGAAATAGGGAGCGATGATGTGCCGGCTTGACGTCTGGAGTGGGAACACTGGAAAACCTCCCGTAGAGAATTAGAGAGCGAAGACGGTGTCCCACTCCAGGCACGGAGATCCTCTTCCTCCTCCTCGGGTGCCGCAGACGGGCAGCGCAGAACAAAGGGGTCCCAGGGGACCGGGGCGAAGAGACGCATCCTCCCGTGGAAATAGGGAGCGATGCGCGCCGGCTTGACGTCTGGAGTGGGAACACCACTCCAGGCCTGGCACGGAGATCCTCCTCGGATGATGCAGATGGGCAGCGCAGAACACAGGGGTCCCAGGGGACCGGGGCGAAGAGACGCATCCTCCCGTGGAAATAGGGAGCGATGCGCGCCGGCTTGACGTCTGGAGTGGGAACACCACTCCAGGCCTGGCACGGAGATCCTCCTCGGATGCTGCAGACGGGCAGCGCAGAACACAGGGGTCCCAGGGGACCGTGGCGAAGAGACGCATCCTCCCGTGGAAATAGGGAGCGATGCGCGCCGGCTTGACGTCTGGAGTGGGAACACTGGAAAACCTCCCATAGAGAATTAGAGAGCGAAGACGGTGTCCCACTCCAGGCAAACGGCGACAGGTGGTGATGGCTGGCACGTCGTCTCACGCCGGAGACGCGGCAGGAGATGGTAACGTACAGGATGGTAACAGTACAGAACTCCATGAACACAGAGTGAACATAGATACAGAACGACCCGACCAGGACTGGAAGGGAGGTCCAGGTATATAAAGCCCTCTGGGGCGCTAATCATAAACTATGACAGCTGCGTAAAGGTAGTCCAAGGGTGGGGGCTGGTGAAGAGTAGAGGAGAGTAAATCATCGCAAGGGTGGGGGCTGGTGAGGGAGAGTAGACAGGGAAAAGTTCAGGGAACAGGCGAATCCTCACAGACCCGTTCCATTGTGTGAACTAAAAATATGCTATGAGTATATGGTTCTACAATACAATACTTGTACATGTACATGTTACAAAAAATATAAACCATATGTATTTGAACGATGCCTGTAAAATATGTCAGATTTCTGCTGTAACTCTACAGGGCCGTATGCATGCCTTCCCTCCCCATAACCTCCCCACCACCTGGCAGACCCCAGGTGGTGAGAGCAGGCAACTGCACCTCCTCATCCATCACCCTCAACATAGGGGCCCCCCAGGGCTGTGTTCTGAGTCCCCTCCTCTACTCCCTGTACACACACGACTGTGTGGCTCAGCGGAGTAGCAATACAATCGTCAAATTTGCTGACGACACAGTGGTGGTGGGCCTGATCTCTGCCAACGACGAGAGGGCCTACCTGGAAGAGGTCAAGGTCCTGGCGGGATGGTGCCAGGAAAACAGCCTCTCCCTGAACGTCAGCAAAACAAAGGAGATGATTGTGGACTTCAGGAGGTCGGGGGTCAAGGACTACAGCCCCCTCAGCATCGACGGGGCACCGGTTGAGAGAGTCAACAGCTTCAAGTACCTCGGAGCCTACATATCCGAGGACTTGACATGGACCACACACATTAACAGTGTGGTGAAGAAGGCACGACAACGCCTCTACTTCCTCAGGCGCCTAAGGAAGTTCCAAGTCAGCCAGAAGATCCTTAAGAACTTCTACTCATGTACAATAGAGAGCATCTTGACCGGCAACATCACCTCCTGGTTTGGGAATAGCACTGCAAAAGACCGAAGCAGACTACAAAGAGTGACACGTGCAGCCGAACGCACAATTGGAGGGGGGCTCCCCACCCTCCAGAACATTTACTACAAGCGTTGCAAGGGCAAGGCTAAGAGAATCATTAAAGACTCCAGTCACCCGAACAACTGCCTCTTTGAACTGCTGCGGTCAGGCAAGCGATACCGGAGTCTCAAGGCGAGCACAGAAAGACTCAGAAGTAGCTTCTATCCCCAGGCCATCAGGCTGCTAAACGAACAATGAATGAACACTACACAACAACAACCACCAAACGCACATAGCACACACATCCACACGCACACACTCACTTTAAACAAACACACTGTAGCACCCACTCCACACACTTTATAGCACACACCCACTTTAAACAAACACACTGTAGCACCCACTCCCCACACTTTATATTTATGGATGAAGGATTGCACTACAACTCGTACACCTTACTGTAAATTGTACCTAAAATTGTACCTCATCCCATTTCTGCTTTGCACTAGATAGTACTGTACATTAGTACACTGCATAGTATTGTGTATTGTATATTATATGGTAACTCAGAACATTGTACATATGTCTATACCGAACACTGTGACCTCATTTTCTTCTTCTAAATTCATGCTATATTATGTTATTATGTTATTTGATACTATCTTGTCTAGCACAGTCTCTGGAGCGTAACAGTAAGAAGCATTTTGTATGAAAGTATTCTGTACTTCTGTATGACAACTATTAAAGAACTTGAACATAAACTGCTAACCATCATGGGGTGTTTTAACACCTATTGGGAGCCCTATTCACACCACACACCTACAGCCTGTCACACACACACATATTTTCTGAACATTATAACTTAGTATAACTTTTATAGCTATTCATATCTTTAACTGTAATAATTAATGTGAACAATAATACATAACCCGGTAATGCAACCTTTTTAAAAAGAATCTATTTTAAATAAAACGCTTCACCGAAACCTAATTACTACGACACCTTGGGGTGGTTGTAATCAGCCCCTCACCCCACCACCGATACGCACCCATCTAGGAGAACCTGGCCTCCATGCATTTGACTTAAACACTAGCCCTGCCCCCCATTGGCAATACACCATGCTGAAACAGTTTCGACTTCAGGTTGACAGCCCAGCAGTTGGAAACACACAGATCTCTATGGAGGTATGCAACCCAGGTTTCAGCTTACATTGTATTTCTCTTTAAAAAAAAACAATCCTCCACACACACACACACACACACACACACACACACACACACACACACACACACACACACACACACACACACACACACACACACACACACACACACACACACACACACACAAACACTACATATTACACACACACACACACACAAACACTACATATTACATACATACATACATACATACATACATACATACATACATACATACATACATACATACATACATACATACATACATACATACATACATACATACATACATACATACATACATACATACATACATACATACATACATACATACATACATTCATACATACATACATACATACATACATACATACATACATACATACATACATACATACATACTTAGTGTGGTTACTTAGAACCCCTGTTTACAAGTTATCACTCTTTTTCAACCAACATCAGCCTATTATTCACTTACATTGTATTTTCTTTTATTTACACATATATATAATACAATATAATCCACAAAGAAATGTGAAGGAGAATTGCTTAAACACACTCTTCCATATGAAACTAAAATATAGACACATTACATTTGTAATTTTCTTAAAAAATAATCACACACACACACACACACAAACATACACGACTTAGGGGTCATAAATCATTCAATTATTATTCCCCTTATAGGGGCTGTGACAGTAGTTTTCTGACACGTTCTGCAGAAAACGGAACTCACACCTCAAAACTTCTGTAGAAACAGGGAGGTTTCAGACTTACAAGGTAGTAAATCAATACTTACCCTGGTATTGACAGAAGCTTTAGACTTCCCTGATTTGCTATCCTCATCCATTTGTACCGCCTCCTGTGCTGAAAACAGCATGGGGCTGCAGACTGACAGAGAGATATCCTGCATACTGAGAAGGTGCACTTTGACAGCCTTCAGAGGGGAATCACATGAAACATACATTTGTTTATTTCTTTATTTACACATATACATTATAATCCATAAAAAAGAAATGTTAAGAAGTGTCTAAACACTCTCTTGCATTTGGCTTTATCCAAGAAACCACTTTATAGACCATTTGTATTTTTCTTAAAAATATTCCACACACACACACACACACACACACACACACACACACACACACACACACACACACACACACACACACACACACACACACACACACACACACACACCCACACAGGGTCATAAATCAACACTTACCCTGGTACTGACAGAAGTTTTCGGCTGATTTATTCTGAAAATCCCGCCTCCATTTTGTCCTGCCTCCGGATGTCCCTCCCCCTATAGCCCCGCCCCTTCCTAAACCAGAAGTCCCTCCTTCCGAAACCGGAAGTCCCGCCTCCTTGAGTCCCTCGACCAATCAGAAAAGAGGGGCAGGGCTTAGGGTCATACATCATCTCAAAGGGGCCGTGGCTTCAATCAATCAAACTAAAAGGGGCGTGTTTTGCATAATGAGACAGAAGGTGGGTCCCTATTCTCTCTCTTACATGACATACAGATAGACAGTACTGCTACATCTATACATTTATGACATACCAGATTTGCAAATACAGTACTGTTTGTGATACAAAAATAGTCCAGAAAAGGGAGTATATACATTTGACGTAAAAACTGTACATTGGAGGAGGTTGGGTGGGGTTGGGTGGGGGGGGTTGGATAGGAGGGGTTGGGGGGGGGAAACACTGTACAACTGTACAAGCAAAACTGTACATTGGAATATTGACAACCATACTAGGTAATTTACTGTACATTGGAGGGGGTTCGGGGGGGGGGGAAACACTGTACAAACAAGCAAAACTGTACATTGGAATATTGACAAAACCATACTAGGTAAATTACTGCACATTGGAGGGGGTTGGGTTAGGACATTTACAGGGGCCAGTTTCGAATTGCAGTCTCCCGTAGGTGTTCTTTGAGAGTGGTTTTGAAAGTGGGTAGTGATTCACATTCCTTTACAGCTTTGGGTAGGGCGTTCCACATTGATGTGGCATAATTGCGAAACATGAGCCAATTAACCACAGAGGCCAGTGATTGACAGCTATCCCTCACAGTAAGGCGAAATAGACAGCTGTCCCTCACAGAAAGGTGAAATAAGGCCAAAACCATGACATATACTAACCTGATGTTTACATGGTGTTACCAATACAACAATAATGGTAATGACCAACCCACCTACATCACAGCATGAGATCAGGTCTCCACATTATAGACCACTGACATGATTCCTGAGTTGACGGTAGAGCAGTCGTCTGGTAATCTGAAGGTTCCTGTTCAATTCCGGCTCCTCCCAGCAGTGTGTGGAAGTGTTCTTGAGCAAGATACTTAACCCCTAACTGCACCCAATGAGCAGGTTGGCACCTTGCATGGTTGCCTCCACCGTGTGAGAACGTGTGAGTGAATGGGTGAATGTCAGGCTTTGGATAAAAGTGCTACAGTATATAAATTCAGTCTATTTTTAAATGCAGTCCTGTGAAAAGCCTCAAGTAGCACAGGTTGTAGATGATGTCAAGTATTGTAAGAATGTACAAATACCATTGGGGTAATATAATCAAATAAAATCATACAGCATACATAAAGAGAAATAACATTTACACACACAGCAAGTACATATTGAGAATTCGCATACAGAGAGGAGATGAGAGAGGTCCACACAACGCCATGAACCCCCCTTCCCGCCCCAGCGTGCTCATGTATAATCCTTAGTCCCTGGTCCCAGTATATGGAGACTGGAGGCGAGGGAGGCTGAGGGACACGGATACACTCAGGACTTAGAAAATATGATTCATTTCTTTCCCTCATTTTTACACTTAATCCTCCCGGCGAAACAAGCTGGCGAGCCAGGCTGCCCTCCACTAAGGGAGAACTGCAGTGTAATCACATCACATGGGCCGACAGAGAGGCCTCCCTCCCTCCCCCCTACATACCACCCTACCCATCTCCCTACAACCCGCCAGTTTCCTCTTAATCGATTCCTAATCCTGACTCCGCCAAGCATACACACAGCCTCACCCAGCATACACACACGGCGAGCAGATGTGCACACACACATACACACAAACACAAACACACACATACACATACAAGCACACACACACACACACACACGTTTGGTGTTGTTAACAGAACTCGCTTTTGGGGCGTCAATAATGTGGTCAAGAGGCATGGATTCTCTATTGTGCCCGAACTGGCTTGGTTTCTTTTATTCACATGGTGGGAGCATTTTACACATGAGTCCTCTCTTACTCATGTTCTCTTACACAAACTCGATTCTTGTACCGGATCTCCTCTCTAGTAAACAAGAATACACTGAAGACTCTGGCAGGAGCACTCATTCAAGGGTACTACGACTATGCTTGCACCTCATGGTACCAAAGCACCTCAAAGGCACTAAAAACCAAATTACAAACATCTCAAAACAAACTAGTCAGACTACTGCTTGACCTGACTCCTAGAACCCACCTCACCCCTGCCCACTTTGCCAACCTAGGATGGCTTAGAGTAGACGACAGAGTACAGCAACATGCAATGGGCCTGGTCTACAAGATACACTACACGACCAATGTACCCATGTACATGTCAAAATACTTCCCAAATGTCAGTGAATACCACGATCACAACACCAGAGGGAGCTCCACAAATCATGTAAAACCCAGATTCGACTCAAACAAGGGACTAAACACCTTTCGCAATTATGCCACATCAATGTGGAACGCCCTACCCAAAGCTGTAAAGGAATGTGAATCACTACCCACTTTCAAAAACACTTTCAAAGAACACCTACGGGAGACTGCAATTAGAAACTGGCCCCTACAAATGTCCTAACCCAGTTGTACAGTAAAGACCAAGTATGGCCTTGTCAGTATTCCAATGTACAGTGCCCCCCCCTACCCAACCCCCCCCCCCCACCTCCAATGTACAGCCCCACCCCACCCCACCTACCCAACCTCCTCCAATGTACAGTTTCTATGTCAAATGTATGTCAGTATTCCAATGTACAGTGTACAGTGTCCCCCCCCACCCCCCCACCTCCAATGTACAGCCCCACCCAACCCCACCCACCCAACCTCCTCCAATGTACAGCTTCTATGTCAAATGTATATACACTCTTTCTGGATTTTTTTAATATCACAAACAGTACTGTATTTGCAAATCTGGTATGTCATAAATGTATAGATGTAGCAGTACTGTCTATCTGTATATCGTGTGTGTCATATGATGAATTGAAAATGGGGGACCCTGATGTAAACAAGACGAAAGTCTTTCTCTGGTCTGCATCCCCTTAACAATTGTATGTTTTGAGCTGTACTGTAGTGTACCCATTCTGCAATCTGTTAATAAACTTTTCAATCAATCAATCAATCAATACTGAGGAACTGGAGAAGAGAGAGAAGGGGGAGGAGACATAGACACTTATACTCGTCATCTGGTAGTACTCCAGAGTACCTCCGCCTAGAACGCCCTCCAGTGGACACAGGTATACATGCAGTAGATAGGCACTAGTGTGAACAGTTACCTATGCAGTTAGACATTTACTAATAATCCCACACAGAGTCTCTAGCTTCAACACTCCCACTTTTTAGTATACTGGCTTACTTCTTGGAAAAACATTTTACAAAGGAAATAATATAATCACAAAAATATCAGCAGAACATGGCATTCAATATCTACACACCAAACATGGCCTTTGCAAATCTTTTCAATTTTAATTTGGAGGCTGGTTTCGTCATTGCCACCATCGGCCACCATGTCGTCCGTGGGACAATACATCAGTGTCATCCTTTCTTCCCTGATGACAGATCTAATGAAATGATATTTTATATCGACATGTTTACATCTTTGCCGACACACAGGGTTTCTAGCAATCACAATGGTTCCCTGGTTGTCCTCATAAACAACAGTCTTCTGGTATACATAGGTGTCTATCCCTTTGAGCAGTTGTTCCCGGTAGATGCACTCCTGTATGGTCATAGCTAGAGCCATATATTCTGCTTCACAAGTTGATAAAGCCACGGTGGGCTGTTTCTTTGTTTTCCACGAAACCAATGAGCTGTTTGGGTTCAAACTCACACAGTATCCGGTGGTACTCCTTCTATCTGTGGTGTCCGCTGCCCAGTCTGCATCACTGTAAGCTTTAAGCCCCAGGCCCTCGCTGCTCTTTCTGAAACACAGTTGTCTGTCGGTTGTACCTTTAAGATAACGGAAAACATGTTTTACCGTAATCCAGTGCTCCTCTGTGGGATCAGCAAAATGCTGTGACAACTTACTCACTACAAAACATAGGTCAGGGCGAGTACATGTCGTCAAGTAGATGAGGCTACCCACTGCTTCCCTGTACATGTTCACATCTGTCAGTTTTTGAGCATCTTCCTGGTAGTCCAGCTTTTGATCACATGGTGTGTCCCTTGTCCTACATTCCTGCATGTCAAAACGTTTCAGAATCTTTTCCACATATCCCTTCTGTGATACTGTCACACAATTGGCAGACTGCTCAAAATCCATACCTAGAAAGTGTTTTAACCTCCCAAGGTCTTTCTTCTTAAATCTATTGGAAAGCATCTCTTTCACCTGAGCTAGGTTCCTGGTGTTGTCTGCCGCTATACTCAAGTCGTCTACCCAGATGACGATGATCACTTTCCCTGACTCCTTCGATTCCCTCGAGTAAACACAGGGGTCTACTGGGTTCTGCAGGAAGTGATCTTTGATAAGGCACGTGTGAAGCATCTCGTTCCAATTTCGCCCAGACTGTTTTAGGCCATAAATGGACTTTTCCAGCTTACACACCAACTTCTCTCCTTCCTTTTCGTAACCCTCGGGTTGTTCCATATAGATCTCCCTATCTATGGGTGCGTGCAGATAGGCTGTCTTCACATCCATCTGATGTAGAATCAGATTGTCCTCAGCTGCTTTCTGAACATCTACCCTTACACTGGTCAGATTGGCTGTGGGGGAGAATGTTTCACCATAGTCTATCCCTGGAACTGGGTCACCTCATATCTATCAGGCAGGTCTCAGATGGTAGATGTAAATGGGACCTACTCCTCAGCCAAGGCGATCACCTGCGGGGTGCCTCAAGGGAGTGTCCTGGGGCCGCTCTTCTTTCTCATTTACATAAATGATATGAAGAATGCCTGTTCATTAGACCTTTTTCTTTATGCGGATGACTCAGCCATTCTGGTCTCCCATAAGGACTTGGCAGTAGTGGAGAGGACCCTTAGTGAGGAGCTATCAAATGTGCAGACATGGCTGTCAGATAACAAACTATCTCTTCATCTAGGAAAAACAGAGGCCATCCTGTTTGGATCAAAGAAACGGCTTGGTAAAGATATTGAAATGAAGGTAAGAGTAGGTGAGAAGCAAATAACAAACAAGGATTCTGTTGTATATCTAGGCTGCATACTGGACAAACATCTTACAGGAGAGGCCATGGCTAAAAAAGCCCACACTAAAATCTGCCAGAAAACGAAATTCCTAGCTAGACAAGGGAAACTACTGGACCAGGCAACACTTAAAATGCTAGCGGGCGCATTAGTACAGAGTCACTTTGACTATGCTGCCACCTCCTGGTTCAGTGGCGCTCCACAGGTCCTGAAAAATAAACTTCAGACAGCTCAAAACAAATTAATTAGAGTAGTCCTTAAACTACCTCCACGCACTCACCTAGGGCCAACTTTCTTTAGGCAACTAAACTGGCTTCCGGTCAATAAAAGGGTAATTCACATCAAATTAGGTCTCACACACAAGATAGTTCAAAATACAGATCCGAAATATCTATCTAATTATTTTAATCGATTCCGTGACAATCATTCATACTCCACTAGAAGGAGCAGTACGGATTTTATTCTGCCAAGATTTAACTCCCTAATGGGCACAAATCCATTTTTATATTCTGCAGCACTGGAGTGGAACAAGCTTCCAGTGGCCCTGAAAAACATCGAAGAGGGGGGAAGTTTTAGACGTGCCACAAAGAAATGGCTAGCCAGTGAAGTATAGAATAGCCATAGGAAGGAGAGGGTAGGAAGTGCTTTTTTTGTATGGGGTTGCTATTATGTTTTATTCTGTTTTTTATTATGATGATCTTTGTTTTATTATGATGCTCTATGTTTTATTATGATGCTCTATGTTTTATTATGATGCTCTATGTTTTTATTATGATGCTCTGTTTTAGTATGTTTTATTATGATGCTCTATGTTTTATGATGTCTGTCCATGTCCAAAATCAGGGACCATGATGGAAATAAGTGCTTGCACTTTCTCATGTTTTTATCCCTTGGATGCTGTCTTTTACTCCACAATAAAAATCAATCAATCATTCAATCAATCAACCCCTGCCTCTGGCTGAAACCCTTAGCTACAAACCTAGCTTTGTATTTATCGTGGCCTTCAATTCCCTCCTTGATTGAATACACCCATTTTCCTCCCACTGTCTGTCTGCCCTCCGGTAATTTGGTGAGGGTGAAGGTGTGATTGTCCTCTAGGGACCTCATCTCCTCGTCCATCGCTCCCTCCCATTTACTTGCTTCAGGGGACATTACGGCCTCTTTAAAACTCTGCGGGACCCCACTGACTACCCTGTAGCAGTAATCAACGGTGATGGGGGTACTGACCTCCTCGTCACTCCCTTTTCGAGCGTAGTCTGTCAGATACTTTGGGGGCCTATGTTCCCTTGAGGGGTACCTCCCACTGCTTGGGGCACTCGGCGCCACTCTCGGGTGTTCCTCGTCACCGCCCTCTGGGGGTGGCTGACTGTCTGCCTGCACGCCCGTGTCGGGTACACTGGGCTGATGTGTCTCGGTTTCTACACACCTTACTCTGGAGTCCAGCTCTGGCTCCTCCGTCTGTGTTCCGCCCTCACATGTTGTCTTTGTGACAAATTTGACTAGTCTGTGTTTCTGCACTATCCCTTTGCTGGGATAATAGACCAGGAAGGCGGGGCTTCCTTTGTCGTGCCCCACAAAGAGCCCTTTCACACACCTGGGCCCTCATTTATCAACAATTCTTAGAAAGTGTTCTATCTTTGTTCTTAAGCACATAATTTAGAATGTGTGTAAGCACAAAAAAAACTGGATTTATCACACGTGCATACACAGGTTGTACGCACACCTGTCTTGATAAATATCACTTTGATCCTACGCTGCAGCTTGTGCATGGTTTTACGTATTTGCATATAGCACCGCCCGTAATTAACCATATACGGTAAAACACCCCCATGAAATGTGGAAAAGTGGACTAAGCCGAGGGAAGCGTGTTATGGAGAAATACGCAGGCTGACAGACATGTACACGTACGGTGATGTCGGATATGATATCTATTAACTTAAAGATTGTCAGGATGGAGGTAGGTGAGTTCCAATTGTTGTAGGCAATCACAGAGACGGAGAAGGTATACTCTTGAACAGGTTCGACTTTAATAGTAAAGAACACAAAGAGTAATACTAGGATACTATGCCAAGGCAAGGGAACGAGAGAATTAGGTAATGGAGCTTAGTGGTGGTCCAGAACTGGAACCGCCCGCGTTATCGAGATGCTTCCACCTGCAGAACCACGTCTCCAGCAGGCTGGGGTCCCGCAGGCTGAGCTCCCGCAGGCTGAGGTCCCGGACGCTTCCATTGGCTGATTTGGGTCACGTGACCGTCCCACCCAATGGCTGAATTGGAGTGTTGCACTGCGGGCATTGGCTGATTTGCAATGTAACAAACAATATGGTCCGTGCGGAACCATTATCTCCAACACATAGCTATTAGCTAACGTCAGCATAATAACGTTAATGGAAGGAGTAAGCCGGTCACTAAAAAGAAAACACACGCAGTGTTCTCAGACGAAAAGGATGAGCGGCACCACTCAACAAAAGAAAGTTTCGAGAGGAATGGAAGTTTGAAGATAGCAGTGTTTCAAGAGACTGGCTAGGCTACAGTATGATGCGGGGGCTGTAGACTGTGGTGAGTTGTTAACTTGTTCCGTGTTCCGCAACTATGTCAAAAAGAAAAACAGAAACAACACATTTGTCATTGTCGTGTTACTTCACAGTACAAATATGTGAGTCCTCTGCTGTGGTTGTGAGTATCCTTTATTAGCTTAACTCTGTAGCAACATCACACAGGTGTATCTGTAGACGGTCTCCTCCCCACTGTATATTCTCTCCCCACCGTATGTATCTTTTTTCTCCCACCCACCCTAATGTACAGTCTCCTCCCCATCATAATGTATATAATCTCTGTTAGGATCTATGGGTAACAGTGCTGTATATTTGCATATCGTATATGTCACAAATGTAACATTACTATATACCTGTACGTATATGACATGTATGTCCCTATGCCATAAATGTTGTGTATGTCATAAATGTCACTATGAATTGAAAATGGGGGACCCTGATGTAAACAAGACAAACGTCTTTCTCTGGTCTGCATCCCCTTAACAATTGTGTGTATTGAGCCGTACTGTATTGTACCCATTCTGCAATCTGTTAAATATTGATTGATTGTTATAACAGATTGCAGAATGGGTACAATACAGTACAGCTCAATACACACAATTGTTAAGGGGTTGCAGACCAGAGAAAGACTTCCTCTTGTTTACATCAGGGTCCCCCATTTTCAATTCATCATAACATAATGACATACATGACATACAGATAGATAATACTGCTACATCTATACATTTATGACACCAGATTTACAAATACAGTATTGTTTGTGATACAATAGAGTCTAAAAAAGAGTATATACATTTGACGAAGAAACTGTACATTGGAGGAGGTTGGGTAGGTTGGGTGGAGGGGGGGGGGACTGTACATTGGAGGTGGTTGGGGGGGGGAGGGTTGGGTAGGCGGGGTGGGGGGGTAACTGTACATTGGATTATCGACGAAACCGAAACAAGTAGGCTCCCTTAAAACACCAACGCTATTCAAAATAAATACAGTGGAGGTTAAAATAAGAATATGACTTGGCCTGAAAAAAAGTTCAGTCAGGAGATTTTTTTTGCTTTAATCCCTGCATATATGCTTACCACTTGTATCTATTGCTATGTCCGCCCACTACAATCACACAAGCTGTCTAACGCCTGTCCCGTCTCCCTGTCCCCCTGTGAGTTGCTGTCCTGGAGTGCTGACCGGAGTGTCGGACGTCCCGTGATGAAGGCCGGGAAGATGCGACCCTCTCTGCGTGCCCTCCTGTCTCCGGAGGTCTCGTAGTGGTGACTGGAGTGCTGGACCTCCCGCGATGATGTCGGGGAGGTCGCGACCCTCTCTGCGCCGCGCCTATCTCCCTGTCTCCGACTGTCTCTGAGCAATGACCGGAGTGTTGAATGTCCCGTGATTAAGACGGGGAGGACGCGACCCTCTTTGCGCCGCCCCTGTGCCTCAAATAGATTCGCTATCAGCTCTATCTTCAATCTTTCAAAATTTTCAGTTGCTATTGCATGCACTTGCATGCATCTGTGTTCACTAACAGTTGGTAAGCATGCCCTCAAGTGTGTAGTCTGCAACACTACTATCACCGACATCTAAGAAGGGAGATCCCAACCTTGAATGGCCCTTCTAAGGTCTGCCTGTGGAGCATTTTTCCCTATTGTTAGGTTTTAGTGAGTTTTTCCTTACCTTCGCGTGGGGTATGTCTGGGAGTGCTTGCATTCTTTCATTTATTTGCATTTATTTTAAATTTGTTGGACCTTATGGTGTTCTTGTTCTGTTCTTGACTTATTATTATGTTTTCTTCTTGACTTGTTTAAAGAAGACATGTACGGCCCATGAGGACATTAACGTGTGTTGTCGGGTCTTATAAATAATTTGATTTGATTTGCTATTGCATGCACTCATCTGTGTTTCACTACACACATGAGTGCATGCTTACCAACTGTCCGTCTGCAACACTACTATCACCGTCATCTAAGAAGGGAGATCCCCCCTTGAATGGCCCTTCTAAGGTTTCTCACCTCCACACTGCCTGTGGAGCATTTTTTTCCTATTGCTAGGTTTTAGTGAGTTTTTCCTTACCTTCGCGTGGGGTATGTCTGGGAGTGTTGCATTCATTTATTTTGCAAATAATTTACTATTTCATCTTCTCATTTTATATTTAAAATTACTGCTACTACTTATTGTTATCATTCTTGTTTTCATTGTTGTGCACTGTTGAGTCTGAGCTCAAAATACAAAAATGTCATTACATGCGTTGTGTATTTGACAAGTAAAGAACTTGAACTCATTTTATGCCTGTCTTTTTATAAATTTTTTTACTGCTGTTTTTATGTTTTTTTAATTTTTTTTATTAAGGATCTCCATTAGCTGGTGCCATGGCTCCCAGCTAGTCTTCCTGGGGTCCACACAACACAATACATAAAACAGTTAATGCATAGATCAATACAAAAGTTAAAAACAAGGATTTAGTAGCAAATAAGATACTTTCACAGATGCTATAGATAGAAATAAAAAACGAAACAATTAACAAAACATACAATAAATATCCATTTTTAAAGATACAAAATGATAACTTGTAGGCTAATAGGCAAAAACTCATACACAAATGCAATACACATTAAGGCAACAGCTGTAATTGAGTTTTTAGTTTCTTTTTAAAAATCGATTTACTAAAAGTGTAGAGATAACTAGGTAGGTTGTTCCAGAGTGTTATGCACCTATAAATAAAAAAACGCTTTAAAGCATTGGTTCTAGGACGAGGGAGTACAAACTGACCATTTCTGGCCCCTCTTGTATTATGATCTTGTATAGAGCTTCTGTAAACAAGTTGCTCAAACACAAAATATGGAGTCTTGCTGTTAATGACTGATTTACACAATACAAATGAGTTAGACGATAACCTTTTTTCAACTGTGAGCCAGGAGAGAGCAGCATGCATACGGTTGACATTGGACCTTAGTGAGCAACCCAAAGCCAACCGTGCTGCCCTGTTCTGGACTACCTGTAGTCTCCTCTCACCTTTGGTGGCAGATGACCAGATCACAGAACAATAATCAACATGACACAGGACTAGACTCTGAATAATCTGACGTAGAAGAGGACGATCAACAAAAGAAGCACATTTTCTAACAACGCCTACAGCTCTTCCCATCTTTGAGACAATGTTAGTGATGTGGTTTGACCAAAATAGAGTACTATCCAGTGTCACTCCAAGGAGCTTAATGCTTTCAACTTGCTTAACTATGGAGTTGCATGAATTTCAAATAAGCTTTGGGTTACAAGACAACCCATGCCTCGATCCAAACACCATACTTTTTGTCTTAGAGATGTTCAGTACAAGCCTGTTAGCTACTATCCAATCATTCACATCATTAAATTCTCTGCTCAGGACTTCATTAAGCATACCATTTGATGGACAAGCATAATACAAGGTGGAATCATCTGCATATTGGACCAATTTGGCATTCTTAGTAGCCCACGGTAGGTCATTGGTGAACACTGAGTAGAGCAGAGACCCTAGGGAGCTCCCCTGTGGAACACCACACTCCAAACTTCTACTACTAGATAGGCTGCCATTCAAATAAACCTGCTGAGATCTGGAGGACAGATAACTGCATCCACATCAAAGCCAGGGGATTAAAACCATAGTTTATCAATCAAGAGAGAATGGTCAAGCACATCAAATGCAGCACTGAAATCTAAAAACACAGCTCCCACTATCATGGAGTTATCAATAGCTCTGAGCCAGTCGTCAGTCATCTGAACTAGAGCAGTCGATGTGGAGTGACCAGTTCTGTATGCATGTTGAGACTCTGTAGCCAGACTGTTAAACTGAAAATATTCTTGGATTTGTGCAAAAACACACTTTTCCATGATTTTGCTTAAAACTGGTAAAATGCTTATAGGTTTGGAGTTGCCCTCATTAAAAAATGATTTGGAGTCTTTGGGTAAAGGAGTAACCTTAGCCTCCTTCCATCTCTTTGGACATAGTCCCACTTGTATACATCTATTAATAATATGACACACTGGACTTAAAAGCTGTTCTTAAATCTTGAACTCTTGGCATGTATGGACCGGTATCTCCTCCCTGGGGGAAGGAGCTGAAAGAGGTGATGTGCTGGGTGAGACTGGTCCTTGATGATACACTTGGAGCAGTGGAGGCAGCGGGAGGTGAAGACGGAGGTGATGTTTGGTAGAGGAGTCCCGACGATCCTGCCTGCCGCCTTCACCACCCTCTGTAGAGCCTCTTGCTCTGCCTTTGTGCAGCTGGAGAACCACACAGACACACCGTAGGTCAGCACACTCTCTATAGTTACTGTCTGTACAATACTGCTGTAGGCCTATAATACTTATGTAAATAAGTAAGGCAATTGAAATATATCTGCAGTACAGCTCAATACACACAATTGTTAAGGGGATGCAGACCAGAGAAAGACTTCCGTCTTGTTTACATCAGGGTCCCCCATTTTCAATTCATCATAAATGTACAGTTCCCTCCCCCTTGTATATATTTACTGTATGTCACAAATGTAACAGTACTGCATGGTCTGCATCCCCTTAACAATTGTGTGTATTGAGCTGTACTGCATTCTGCAATCTGTTAATAAAGTTTTCAATCACTCAATCAATCAATCCGGGCCTGTGACAGTCACTGTATCACACCTATCACACCTATTACACCTCTCACACCTATCACACCTATCACACCTATCACACCTATCACACCTCTCACACCTATCACACCTCTCACACCTATCACAACTATCACACCTCTATACCCATTCTGCAATCTGTTAATAAAGTTTTCAATCAATCAATCAATCAATCAATCAATCAATCAATCAATCAATCAATCCGGGCCTGTGACGTCACTGTACCCATCCTGCAATCTGTTAATAAAGTTTTCAATCAATCAATCAATCAATCAATCCGGGCCTGTGACGTCACTGTACCCATTCTGCAATCTGTTAATAAAGTTTTCAATCAATCAATCAATCAATCAATCAATCCGGGCCTGTGACGTCACTGTACCCATTCTGCAATCTGTTAATAAAGTTTTCAATCAATCAATCAATCAATCAATCAATCAATCAATCAATCAATCAATCCGGGCCTGTGACGTCACTGTACCCATTCTGCAATCTGTTAATAAAGTTTTCAATCAATCAATCAATCAATCAATCAATCAATCAATCAATCAAACAATCAATCAATCAATCGGTCACTGTACCCATTCTACAATCTGTTAATAAAGTTTTCAATCAATCAATCAATCAATCAATCAATCAATCCGGGCCTGTGACGTCACTGTACCCATTCTGCAATCTGTTAATAAAGTTTTCAATCAATCAATCAATCAATCAATCAATCCGGGCCTGTGACGTCACTGTACCCATTCTGCAATCTGTTAATAAAGTTTTCAATCAATCAATCAATCAATCAATCCGGGCCTGTGACGTCACTGTACCCATTCTGCAATCTGTTAATAAAGTTTTCAATCAATCAATCAATCAATCAATCAATCAATCAATCAATCAATCCGGGCCTGTGACGTCACTGTACCCATTCTGCAATCTGTTAATAAAGTTTTCAATCAATCAATCAATCAATCAATCAATCAATCAAACAATCAATCAATCAATCAATCGGTCACTGTACCCATTCTACAATCTGTTAATAAAGTTTTCAATCAATCAATCAGGGCCTGTGGCGGTCACGTGTACCCATTCTGCAATCTGTTAATAAAGTTTTCAATCAATCAATCAATCAATCCCGCAGTGCAACGTGACCCAAATCAGCCAATGCCCGCAGTGCAACACTCCAATTCAGCCATTGGGTGGGACGGTCACGTGACCCAAATCAGCCAATGGAAGCGTCCGGGACCTCAGCCTGCGGGAGCTCAGCCTGCGGGACCCCAGCCTGCTGCGCTCTGTGGTTCTGCAGGTGGATAGTATTGGCGTTATCTCCGAACACCTATAGTGAAGACCTGACAAATGACAAGCAGAGGAAAGGAATGTTATATAGCCACCAAATACCAACATTCCACACACACCCCCGTGACAGCCAATCAGAAGCCAACCCCTAATTGACAGCACTAAATGACAGGGAAAACAAGTGACAGTAATCAAGTGACAGATGACAGAGAAGGTGGGAGGTTCCCGACCGTAGTCAAGAACCAGAATCGCAACAAAAGACCATATTAACTAATAAAGACCGTGTTGGAATATGACTGCCTTTTTCCATTTTGTTCGATTAATACCCAGGGATTAAAGTTCTCCTCAATTTTATTCCAAATCGCGACGGATTTTCCATACATTTTCTACCTGCTGCATATGATTTGTAGATGCATACAATCTATTTTGATGTCGGTATTGGGTAGCCTATATAAACAATAATACGAGAGCAAATACAAGAACAATGAATCTCACTGCCATGTATGATGTAGCCTATACGCCATGTGTAGCCTGCCTATATGTGATCAATACAAACTTGCACTTGAATTCCATCATGTCTGTGTGCGGGAGAATAGAATAGAATAGAATAGAAATACTTTTATTATCCCGTGGGAAATTTGACACTGCAAATCGCTCAACATTTAAACATTTAGACAGGACAGGTCACGAATTAGAATAATAACACAAATCAATCAAGTTGCCTAGGATAAGAGTAGAGTAAAATAGAATAAAAATGAAATAAAATATACAGAAATAAATACAGTAAAAATATACTGAGCATGGGGGAAGGGTACAGGTAGTAAAAAACAACACAGCAGTGTAAACAATTTGGTCAATATAATTTAACTATCTAACTAAATTCACAGTATTCACAGTGTCACATAAGGTGCAGTATGCTTCAGGTAGTGTATTGTCCTCCTTGGGTTCCTATTAATCCAAGGTCAATGGGTCTCATTCCCGAACGAAGTTACGACAAAATATTTCGTCTTAGCCAGATTTCAGCCCATTTAAGACATATTAGGGCTGGGAGTGGGAGTCCCCAAACTTTCCTGAGATCTTATTTGATCGAGGCTGAGAGCAGATTTAAGAGTGCTGAGGAGCACACTTAAATATGCTCTCAGCCCACGATCAAATCTCATGATTGATTGACTAATTTAAAATGTTATTATAACTTGACAGACTGTGTTCACATAGTGATTCCTTCACGTCAACGCTACAGGCCTCCTTGGAATTAATTACTTAATCATAATTAAAATAAATATGACAATATTTGTACGAAATTATGCATTTGATGTCGGAAAAATAAATAATATGGATTCATCTGATCACAGGGCAGCTGCTTAACCATATCTGAACCAGCTATTTTGGACAAATGTATAATTACTTTAATTACTCAGATATTCAAACACAATTATGCAATTATTGTGAAATGATTGAAAATAATAATAATTTAATGCCTTCTGTGGAATTTGTATTTCTTATTTGTTACACATCTGTTTTAATGATTAATTATATACATTTGAAAGAATGCAGGTCAACATGCAATGTATCCCATTGATTGGTATACAATGGGACAGACCTTTGTTTGATTGATTGATTGAAAACTTTATTAACAGATTGCAGAATGGGTACAGTACAGTACAGCTCAATTACATAAGGGGATGCATACCAGAGAAAGAATTTCGTCTTGTTTACATCAGGGTCCCCCATTTTCAATTCATCATAACATATATGACATGACACACACGACACAGATAGACAGTACTGCTACATCTATACATTTATGACATAGCCTACCAGATTTGCAAATACAGTACTGTTTGTGATACAAAAAGAGTCCAGAAAAGAGAGTACATTTGACGTAGAAACTGTTGGAGGAGGTTGGGTAGGAGGGGTGGGTGGGGGATAGACTTACACTGTACAAGCAAAACTGTACATTGGAATATTGACAAAACCATACTTGGTAATTTACTGTACATTGGAGGGGGTTGATATAGCTATAAACCTGCATTCCTTCGAATATATCATTAATCAATTAAACGTATATTGAAATACACTATATAGCCTATACACCAACACTGAAATGACAGTGGATAAATAAATAAGAACTAAAGCTAATCGGTGGAAATAGACTGCATTAATATTCCATAACAAGTATTGTGTGCGCTGTCGAGTTTGCAAACTTTGAAACCCGATCGGTAATAAGATTTAAAAAAAAAAGTAAAGAATGAAACACTTTTGAGGTAGTGTTGTGGCTGATGGTTGTTTAACACAGCAGGAGACGATATTTCCAATTTTAACAAGTAGGTAATTTATTTAGGAAAAGAAGTTTCAACAGCAGAGCTATGGACCGAGCAGAGGATCACCACAGCTTGAACAAAAACACTCTACCCCTCAATCCCTCTGCTTGTCCCCTAAATCCCCTCTCAGTCCTGCCCCCACATGACAGATATGATGACGTGTCATATCATGTCAGATATGACATGACGTACATTAAGATGACACGTAGATTTAACATCGGAGAGAGATAAAAACATTAAGAACATCGAAGAGAGATAAAGACATTAAGAAGAACATAGATTTAGATAAAAACATTAAGAACATCGAAGAGAGATAAACAAGATATGATGTACACACGATATGATGTAAAACATTAAGAACATCGAAGAGAGAGTGAGATGTGTGTGTGTGTGTGTGTGTTTGTGTGTGTGTGTGTGTGTATGTGTGTGTGTGTCTGTGTGTGTGTGCGTCTGTGTACAGACGTGTGTGTATTGTATGTGTGTATTGTGTGTGTGTGTCTGTGTGTGTGTGCGTCTGTGTACAGACGTGTGTGTATTGTATGTGTGTATTGTGACACAGGGAATGTGTGTGTGTGTGTGTGTGTCGGTGTGTATGTCTGTACGACTGTGTGTGTCTGTGTGTGTGTGTGTGTGTGTCGAAGAGAGAGTGAGATGTGTGTGTGTGTGTGTGTGTTTGTGTGTGTGTGTGTGTGTATGTGTGTGTGTGTCTGTGTGTGTGTGTGTCTGTGTGTCTGTGTGTGTGTGCTGTGTCTGTGTGTGTGTGCTGTGTATGTGTGAAAGAGAGAAAAGACACAAGATTAGAGCACACGATATGATGTACTGAAATGTCCATCTGCCTATCTTGAGGTTGTTTTAAGAACATCAGCCAGACTGTCGCCCTAGTGTCTTTGAGCCCTGCTAGTTGACCTATATTAAACTAGTCAAGACTAACCCCTTTCCTACCTCCACCCCCGTATACACATTTTCCACAACAGTAGTTTATTATATAAAAGATGAATGAACAAGGTATAAAAGTGAATAAGGTAGAATAGGTGAAATAAACAAAGTACTAGTTCTCGAACACAGAGTGATTTTACCGGCCGGCCAAGACGTGTGCTCCAAAAATGAAAAAGTGAAGTCCTCCTCTCCCTCCGTTTCCTTATCTTCTCTCTCCATGGCATATCATATAATTGGTGTGTGTGCGTGCGTGTGTGTGTGTGTGTTGGTGTGTGTGTGTTGGTGTGTGTGCGTGCTGGTGTGTGTGTGTGTTGGTGTGTTTGTGTGTGTTGGTGTGTGTGTGTGCTGGTGTGTGTGTGTGTGTCAGAGTTAAAGTGAGGGTTCTGGTCTGAAAGGGAGGGAGAGAGTCGGAGGGAGATTTATATGTGTATGTGTCTTATCGTTGGTACTTAAACTCTACCTGGCCCCGTCTTCTAATCGCGGGATAATCCTAGTCAAGTCATAATTTAGTCACTTGTGGCATTTCGTGTCAAATTAGTTGAGTTAAGGCTATATGTTCCAGAGCTGTTTAAATGTGTCTTTGTGTCTTGGGGGAAGATGAGGATATTACAGCGTGTGTGTGTGAGTTTTTATGGTCACTGATAAGGATCTGTGAGTGGTCATCTGGCTGGGCCAGAGAGAGAGAATCTAAGGGAACAAACTAGGCTTTGCATAGTGTAATAATGGGAGAATGTCTCTGCTATAAATATTTCAACAGTCCCCCCTTCCCTAACTTTAGTTGGGGAAAAAACGAAATAGAAGGGGGACCTTATGCAAAATCATCAACAAACAACCAAACAATAAAAAACACACCCAACCGGCCGACCCAATCCACACCGTAAAAAGCACAAGAGTCAATAGAGAAATGGCACAATCATCAACCTCTCCACCGGTCACATCAAAGTCCTGCATGTGGCCAAAAAACCTCCCGAGACAATCTACGGCCTAGAAAGTACGGCCTATTAAAGAACATACTTGAATAATAACTTGCTTAAAACTATGATATAATTGGAGGATAAAAGGCACACATCGTCCCATAGTCCCGCTATATATGGTGACGGCCCTTGGCGCAGCTCACAGTACATCAGACTCACTGTGAGTTGTTAAACAGAACATAACAGTGTATAATAAAAACAACCCAAATCAGGGTGTTGGGTGTCAAAAGGCCCCTAAAAAACAGAAAAATACAAAAAAATGGAACTCCACCGCCGTCCGACGTCCGTGATGGATCTCAGCACATCTCTGGACATATTTCTAATCACAATGTTCAACGTATGGGATGACCAACACTAATACATCAGACTTGCACGTAACCTAGTTGGGCTTGTGGAGTGTGACCACATAAATTGGGGGGCCCAGAGGAG
This sequence comes from Notolepis coatsorum, assembly GCF_963971535.1. Taxonomy (NCBI): domain Eukaryota; kingdom Metazoa; phylum Chordata; class Actinopteri; order Aulopiformes; family Paralepididae; genus Notolepis; species Notolepis coatsorum. The sequence continues at coordinate 175,963,120 of NC_140165.1, read as the reverse complement.
AGAGAGAGAATTTGGTGCGGTCAATGAGAGGGACAGAGAGAGAGATGAGAGAGATGGTAGAGTAGGAGACAGAACAGGTTAGAGTCCTATAATATGAGGCTTCTTCTCCCGGTATCAGGTACAGGAGAGTCCGTGTTATCCGGTGAGGAGAGACTAGGCATAGCTTCCTCCCATATCTGGATATCACGATCTGGTAACACGTGGCAACGGACAGCCCAGAGGCCTCTCAGTCCTCCTCTTCCTGTACAGTCAGAGAGTAAAGAGGGAACGGAGCAGAGGGGACATTGGGAGGAGGGGCTGGAGTAGAGAACGCAGGGAATGGAGCAGAGGGGACAGAAGGAGGGGGGGGCCGGAGTAGAGAAAGGAGGGAATGGAGCAGAGGGGACAGCAGGAGGGGGGGCGGGGTATACGGTGGGGTATACGGTCTGTACAGGGGTTATACGGTCTGAGACATACGGGAGAGTGGCAGATTTGAAGGGACTTTGCATAGAATTAGGGAGATTTACATGGGCATGCACAGAATCAGGGAGATTTTCATGGGCATCTAGTGCCCCTGGTGTAGGATACAGAGAAACGTAGCTCCCGCGATCGTCCTCCGCCAACCTCAGCGAGTGCCCATCTGGCTCGCCGTCTCCCTTTAACAGCGGAAAGAAGGAGGAATCCTTCTCCTTGGAAAGTGCAGTAGTAATTAGCCGGTTGGTCAATGAACGGAGACAGGGGATGCAACAACATCCTACCAAGACAAGAACAGAACCGGCAACAGCGAGGGACATAAACATACTGACAAACATAGACTTGTACCGACCAAACCACCTCTCCATCGCTCTACCGAAAGGGTCTGCTGCACCACTGTTCCGCTTAAGCTCATGACTCAAGGTCGTTAAGCCTAACAAGGCCTTGGTCACCGAGCCGTCTGGAGACGTATTATTTGGGAGGAATGTGCAGCACAAGGACCCGAACATGGAACAGACCCCTTTCTCCCCTTTGGTCCTTGCCTCTCGTGGGTGTTGCAAGGGAGTCATAACCTTGATGCTGGATCAGCATTTCTCCTCCGCTGATGTCGTATGATCTCCCCTTCGTTTCACCCCCTCCCGCCTGCATCTTCAGTCTTCCCTTTAGCACACTGATCTTTTCCACTTCTCTCATCTCATGGTGCTCCTCTTCTTGCCTGTTAATTCCCATAACAGGGCTGTAGCCCGTCCTTCTGTCTGTCAGACATTCTGTATCCTCTGCATCACTTGCCTCGTCTAGAGACACTCTGCTACTGCACGCTGTGCTCTGTTTATCTTCAGCCCAGGGTACAGTTGTGTCAGAGGACCCCCCTTTTCTGGTTCTGCCATAGCGGTTGCCGAGGTCTGTTAACAGGTGTGGGGCATTACGTGTAATCCTGTCAACCTGTTCAACTAAGTGTGTCAATTTACGGTCACTCTCCGTCTCAGCCACATCTAGGACCCCCGAGGTGATGTGTATCACTGGGGCTTGAATCATCTCCAGACCAGCAGGGGCTCTCTGCGGTGCGTACGTGGGGGGATTTGTGCTATACAGTTCGGGGGACTGTGCTGCTGCCGGGGAAACAGGGAGGCTAGGATACAGCAAGGAGGTCAAAGAGCCGGTCTCTAAAGGTAAGGGGATTAAGTCAGCTCGTGGAAGTATCGGAGCTGGTTCCACTGTCAGTACTTTATGAATGGTGGAATTGGCTTGGGCCTGTGTATTGAGTCTGTCCAGCTCATCTATGTCCTTAAACACAGGGCCCACTGCCGTTTGAGTAGGTATTGCGTATTTGAAGTGGAGCAAGAGAGAGGAGACTCTTGTCATACGCCGCTCAGCCTTGTTCAGAGCAGCCTTGGCCTGCCCCATTTTGTGTCTTCCCGCCTTTTCCCATTCTATGGTTTTGACAGTTAATTCTCCTTTCTCATAGTCCAGTATTTCTTGTCTATGTGTCCTCGTAAGGGCAAGTTCGTCATTTTTTGGAAGTAAATTTCTTGTTTGCCAGGTAGATATCAACTTGTCCATTTGTTTTCTGACCTTCTTTCTATTTTGAGGCTCAGTTGTCGCATCAAGCCTCAAATTCACCTTTTCTATAACCTGGCCTGTCGTTTGTTGCTCTATATCAGTCATGATTTTACTGTGAATATCAGCCGTGAGATAGAAAAAAAATAGTATTGTATAAAGAAGTGAGTGCTGGGGGGGGCAAAGAAAGATCTGTGTGTGTGTGTGTGTGTGTGTGTGTGTGTGTGTGTGTGTGTGTGTGTGTGTGTGTGTGTGTGGAAAGTGGGGAATGTGTTTTGGTGTATAGGGGATGTTTTTGGGTGTGTGGGGGATGTGTTTTGGGTGTGTATGTGTGTGTGTGTATGTGTGTATGTGTGTGTGTGTGTGTGTGTGTGTGTGGTGTGTGTGTGTGTGTGTGTGTGTGTGTGTGTGTGTGTGTGTGTGTGTGTGAAAAAAGAAAGAAAAAAAAGGGGGGGAAACTGTGTGATTTTCTAATGCTGGGGTAAAATAGAAGGAGAGAGATTCACCCTGACCAAGCAGCTGGACATAATGATTCACCTGTATTCCAATTTGTTTTGTTTTGTCAATCAATTTAGCATAAATCAGCCAAATGTGGTATTCCAACTAATAATGGAATTCAGTGTAGCATATTAAATGTACTACATATACTGTTAGACTGCAACAATTTCATGTGTGTGTAAAAAGCTAATCGAATGAACTGAATGAAATAGTACAATCTATTTATCCAAACTATTTAGCGTGCCTTTGTATCTTGGGAATCAGTACAAACATGCTAAAATTGTTCCTCTTAATTGCACCAGTCCAATCTAGGAATAAATGCACCAGTCCAATTTAATAATGAATGCGCCAGTCCAATCTAGGAATAAATGAATGCGCCAGTCCAATCTAGGAATAAATGAATGCGCCAGTCCAATCTAGGAATAAATGAATGCGCCAGTCCAATATTCCCTAATAAACCCAACCCCGACACGATAGTATCTTAAAGACTCGTATGTTTTTTGAAATTGTCATAATAACCGATCAAGCTTCTACCCGTTTATGGCGGATCAGTTGAAAAATATGACAAATTTCTCATTCCATCCGAGCCTTTCTGTCAAGATCCAATTAACCACCCAACACAATCCCATTAAAACACACTGCTTTTCTTTGAGCATCTGCTCCACATCCACACACAATTAAAACCTTACTGATATGATAATAACGTGGCTCTAACTTGGCTCTAACTGTTGTGGCACTAACTGTTGACCCTAACCTGTTTAATCGACTAAGTTTATTTTGCAGACTAGGATTGCAGTTGGCTGACGCAATTGAGAGACTAATACAGAACTAAGCAAGACTGATCACCCCTTTACCCGTAATCTGTTCGTAATTCTCACGCATTTCAGACCCATAATCCTATGTTTTTGTCTACTTAATAACTCTGGCTAGGGTTCAAGTCCCTGTACATTACAGCCAGGCCCTGAGGTCTTCGGGTTACCTTAACTTAAATAGTGGTATTTCTACCTGTGGCTCTAACTTAAATAAACGACCCTAACTTAAATGGGTCACTCTAACCTATGACTCTACTTATTGCCTTACAGAGAAGGACTTTTCATTCAACAAGCATCAACACCAGCAGTGGGGAAAAAAAGATAGAAACACACAATAATTGCACTTGATTAGGGTTATGGGGGGGGGAAATTTAATTAATTTGTTAACATTCAAAATCAAGGTATGTAGAATAGTACTGGAACATGCACCTTGCTCATTCACTTTCAATCAAAAGCATTCATTGAGTTCACTTTTATTTTTAGCAATTTTTACATTCCATTATGAATTAAAAAGGTCACAAACCCACTTGAGAGCTCCACGACGCCACACTTCTTATTTTATTTTTTAACCATGCATGCTTATCTTACCTCTTTATAAGTAGATCGATGTTTTAAAGTGATGTTTTAAGGTGCCGCGGTTGTCTCACAGCGGGTCTGTAGGCCCACCCAGGGACGCCAGATTGTCGAGTTTGCAAACTTTGAAACCCGATCGGTAATAAGATTTAAAAAAGAAGGGAGAGAGGACTGTCCCCTGCGGGGCCCCGGTGTTGCTGACCAGTCTGTCTGACACACAGCTCCATAGCTGTGTGTCCTGGGCCCTCATTTATCAATTTTTCTTAGAAAGTATTCTATTTTCATACGTAAGCACAGAATTTAGAATGTGTGCACGCACAAAAAAAACTGGATTTATCAACCGTGCGTACACAGGTCCTACGCTCCTCCGTGTTGATAAATACCTCTTTGTTCTACCGTCAATGCTCGTGCATGATTATCCATATATGGTCATGAAACACCCCCCATGGGATGTGAAATAATGGACTGACCCGAGCGGAACTCTGAGAAACTTCACGGGAGATTGTTCACTGAGGCGCTGTCGAACCAAGAAGACACAACCGGTGTTATGGGATAAATAAAAGGCTGACTTGTACACGGTGATGTCAGATATCAACGGCTCCCTAAGACCATTGCTGCAATTCTGCCTGGACAGCTCAAAATACTAATAAAGACCGTTCGTTGACCACTGTTTGGCGTTGGTGGTTTGTCATTATACCTGTGCTGTAATATGAATGCCTTTATTAGTTGTGTTCGATTGGCTATAATATGATTTTTAGAGGCATCTATTTTGTTGTCGGTAGCAGCCATAGCCTACATTATGCAACAGTAACTTGCGCATATATAATAGCACAATGCACAGCCCTAGCTGCGAAACCTGCACAGTAAACTAACTTGATCATTAATCTAGCTGTTGTATCATTACGCTTATGAAAACATTAAATAATATGTTTTCATAGCATTAATAGCCTATATTCTCAAATGGCATTTAATGGCTATCGACTCCTCGCTATATCCTCGCGGACGGACCAGTGTACCTTATATCATATCATATTCATATTCATATAATAGTTTACTCTATCAGCATACCAGCATGTAATACGTTCTGAGTGTGTATCTACCTCAACTCCTTATTATTTTGCGCATAGCATTATTTTGCTCTGCAGGTACGCATAACCAAAACGGTGCATTCTGGCTAGATTACACTTCTTCCCTGTCAGTGCTGTGTATGGGGTGGTGCCCGTGTGCTTATTAAAGCACCTGTTTCTGGTGTAGGCGGCTTCTTGTACCGCATAGTGCCATAGGCTCTTAGGTAAGTTACTGCCTACTAGCTTACACCTAGCCATCTCGAAAAGGGTGCGCCATTCTCTCTCTGCCACTCCGTTCTGGTGTGGGGAGTATGGGCATGACATCTCGTGTCTTATCCTGTTCTTCCTCAACAGTGATTGAAACTCCCTGTTTGTGAATTCGGTCCCGTTGTCAGACCTCAAACATCTTACTGTTCCATAAGGGGCTATATCCGTCAGGAATTTTTTCCGTGGCCTGGAGTGTGTCGCTTTTTGCTTTAAGGAAGTAAACAAACACTGCCCCTGTGTACACGTCTGTAAAAGACTGTACATATCTAAAACCTCCTATGGACTCGTTCTTTACTGGACCGGCAAGGTCTGTGTTGACCAACGCAAGTGGTACTTTTACTTTTTCCGTAGGGTTCCTGTTTCTCGATTGGGCAAACTTCCCCTTTATGCACACGACACATTCTTTATCAGGTCTGCGCTTATCGCCTTCAATGTGCATGCCTTCCGTCACCGTTTGCAGTTTCAGTAAATCCTCGTAATTACAATGACCCATAATCTCATGCCACATCTGAATATCGTGGCTGACGGTTACTTTACACATGTTATTGTCATTACATTCTGTTTTCAGGTAATACATTCTCTGATACACGTCTATGTCAAATTGTATACCGTTGGGCTCTACAAGAACGTTTTTACCTTCCATGAAGGACACTCTGGCTCCGTTCGCAGCAGCAGCCATTACAGAGAATAGTCCTTGTGGGAACGATGGCACAAAGTAGAGCGTTCCTCTACGTCACTGTATGTTGACGCCCCCCGCTGTCCGTTAGGTATACCCGTGCGTCCCCTCTTCCTCTCGCCAACCCGTGGATGCGTCTTCCGTCTGCCAGCTCCATGCTGTGTCCCTCCGGGCGGAAAGTTCTGTCAAAGTTCTTGAACAGACTCCTATCGTTGATGACGTGGGACGACGCACCTGTGTCCACGATCAGTCCCTTCCTGTGGGCCTGTTGCAGCTGCGTTGGCCTAGCGACGTACGCCGTCTGCGCCCTGGGGATGAAGTCCTCTCGTCCCGTCTCGCGCCGACCATCGCCGCCATCTTGTCCATGCGCGTGTCGCGCGCCCTGGTCGTGTTTCTTCCTGCACGCTCTGCCTGCATGCCGCGTGGATCTGCAGGAGCCACACCGGACACTCCTCGTGCAGTTACTTCTCCGATGGCCTTTCTCTCCGCATCGCCAACACGCCAGCTCCGTCATGGTTGGTTGTGTATCTTCTTCTGGTGGCGATCAAAGCATGGAAAAACGACCCCCCCCCACCACCCTTTCGTGCATTCATGTTGAAACATAATACCGATAATATAGCATTGATTTCAGATTGATTGTTGATACAGGCGAGAAACGGCACGGTTTTGAGTGAAATGCACTAAACGCTGCATAGCGTAGTTTTCTGGGATTAGACATTAGACAGGATTACTCTAAAACTATACTCATATTCACCACGGTATAAACGGGAATGTATGGATGAAAAAATTATTTCTTTTTCACAAATTGAACGATAGATACTCAATGTCAAATGGCCAATAGTATTATATCCATAGCTATGATATTAGTTTGAGCCCTGCAAACACCGCCATGTATCCGTATACTTTAAAGCAGTGGCCTTCTTACCACATGGTACACAGCGCCCTCTGGCGCTGAAAGTGTTAAGTATATTTTCTGAAAGTATACTTCATTATACTTTTTATGTATTCAGAAAGTAACTAACATTGTGTTAAATTTATACTTGGTGTGTTAAAAGTTGTACTTAAGATGTGCTTAAATATATTGAAATTATACTTTTGATGGATTTTTGGTGACTTTTTACACTTTTAATAGGTTTAGTAAAGTGTAGTGTAGTGTAGGACTACAACTCCCAATGTTATTGTGTCACGTCTCTTGCATATGATTGGTTACTGTTACGTTAACCAGAGGCGACTCGGAGCGCTCTGGGTCGGTGTGAGGCAGCCGCCAGAGGGACTGCCTGCGGTTCTACTGTTTACCTGCATTAATACAAACTGTGAATAAAGCACAACTGAGCACTACCACGGTCTCTTCTATTAAGATATAACAGTGGCCACGAGGATAAAGGAAAACACACGTTTGTGTCCACCTCGGAAATAGAGGTTGTAGGTTTGTAGCCGAAGAAAGAGTAATAGTCAAGCTTGCTTCCACGTTTTTTTTCTTTCTTGAACTCGTGGCGGGCAAGTGCAAAACGAATGGCGCTGTACAGTCTAGAAACGGGACTGGTGTTTGATGAGACAATAGAGACATTTGAAGCCTATGAAGAGAGACTTCAGCAGTTTTTCATCGCATACAACATCGCGGCAGGCCGGCAAAGGGCTGTGTTTCTCTCCGTGGTAGGAGCTAAAATGTTTACATTGCTCAAGGATTTGGTGGCGCCAGACAAGCCAGGCAACGTGGACTTGAAAGACTTGTTAACGGAAGTGAGAGCCTATTTTTCACAGAAGAAGAATGTGCTAGCAGAGAGGTATACGTTCAGAAATCGCAAACAGCTCTCTGGTGAGTCGCTCACGGAATATGTGGCGGCATTGAAAGGATTGGCTTCTTGGTGTGCTTTTGGAACATCAATGGAAGAGCAGCTTCGCAACCAGTTTATCTGCGGTATCACGAGTAACTATCTGCGCAGTAAGCTGCTGAATGCAGCTTGTGACGGGGTCCTAGCGTGGACCAAGACGCTGGAGATCACCAACAACTATGAATGCACCGTGGTCAGCATGAAAAGGTTTGCGCCAGAGCCGCAGTTCAGAACCGACAGAGTGGAGATGACCGGAAGACAACGTGAAGACACCACGGGTGGACAGCGACCACCGAGAGCAGAAACAGAGCAGAAGAGCGGCAATGCGTCGGAATGTTACCGCTGCAACGAAAGAGAGGCCACGGCGGCCGAGGGCCCCAGGAAACCCCACCCCACCCATACCAATCCCACAACACGCAAGACCCCCCTCTCCCGGGTCGAACCGTCGGAACGATGGCCCCTCCCCCCGACATTCCCCCCCACTGAACTCAGCCTGCCCACCTCTGTACCTCCCATGTCACCGATATCACTATATACATTTATGCTAACATGACTTAAAAAATAAAACTGACAACACAATAAGAAACAATTTAATGAAAATAAAATAAGCTATATGGTTAGCACTCTACATAGCTCCGACGCTTCATTGCCACCTCCGTTGGATTTTTCAGTGTTACATTGTATGCTCCGCATTGCTCCTAATCCAATCTGCATGGTGGCCTAGTTAGCCTCTATGTTAGCTTGTACGCTAGTTCGTATGTTAGCCTGTAGCTTCTCTGCATTGACATTCAGCGTCCCGCTAGCTTGTTCTACCTGTTGCATCATTGCCTCGTGTTGAGTCTTTTCCATCGGTGTATTTACTTCATCTGGGGTTGCTTTTCTTTCATTTGTCCTCGTGTTCATTCTTCCTTCTTTCTTTTGTCCTCGAATCTTCACTTTTTATTTAGTTTTGAATTGTTTTACTTCCTTTTTTTGATATTCATTGACCGGGAGCTCTTTCATGTGGCTGCTCACCAGAACATCGCAAACCGGAAGTCGCGCAAATAAATTTTTGCCTGCTCTGTCGCATGTCGCAAACGCTCACTTTCCACTTCCTGGTCCTTAGTGCAATGCTCCACAAATTCTTCACTTGGGGAAGCAACAAACTCCTCTATCCCGGCCATAATAGCCCAGTCTACAGCTCCGCAGAGAAACACAAAACAATATACACAAAATTCCAAGCCAACAGACAGTGCTGCAAAGTCAACTAGTGTGTACAAAAGGAATATGTGGAAGTCCCTCTTTACATAGACTGCATAGTTTACATCAGAAACTTAACTATCATTACTCACCCTAGTGTTCATGTGGATTAGTGGTGGGATATTAAACACTTACCTAGTAGCCCGGTTAGGCCCCCAGCAAGTTGGTTACCCACCTGACAGCTCTAGATGTGTACCCGAGACAAATGCTGCACACCACACAAAAATAACAAAAAATTATATATATAGCAAGTTCACAGACTTTGCTACTAATACCTATGCAGAGCGACTCACACACACTCTCAAATGTATGCACCAGCTGACCCTACAATCACCACTGACAGTTGACACCTGCTCGCCTATGCCGACTGCAGGACCAAACTCAGCTGAAACATAACCAAATCAAACAACCAAATCAAACAACCAAATCAAATGTCTACTCCAAACTGCATCTCCCACTCAAATCTACTATACTGCCAACGAAAATCAAACAAACGGCATCAAACAAATCGAAATTTGACGAGCCCACACTTCTCACTTTTAGGCACAAACAGGCATGGAGAAGCCCAGCTTGACGCTGAAGGCATCGCAATATCATTGTCAACCATGTACTTTATATCTCTGCGTCTAAATATTGCGCTTCTCAGGTGAAACCCTGTAGAAATGCTGCCATATATCTGGTGCTTTGACACATGACAGTCAACAAATACTGACAACCAGACTTTGCCTGAGGCAGCGGCCCTACACAATCAATAATAATGTGCTCAAAGGGCTGACTAATCACAGTGATCGGCTGCAACAGGCCTGGTTTAATGACCTGATTAGGCTTACCAATCTAGGACGAGCCCCCACTTATCACGCACCGGCCATATGGTGATGACAAAGAGGGAGACGCAGACAACAAAGATCAAGTAACCAAAGGATTTATTCCAGCAACAAAGACAAAGGCCAGGAATATGCAACAAACAAATGTAACGGTGTCTCAGGAGGAGAACGCCCAACCTTTGAGCTCCTCAAGCTTTTTAATGGAGCATGGGGAACACGGTGTCTCCCATTTCACTGATGAACACTCCAGGCATGCCCACCTCGAGCATCTGTCAACATAGAACATAACATACAGGCAGGCGGACAATGGTGACAGAGTGGAGGGGGTCGTAACAGTAAGGGGAGTATTTTCAAGATATTCCAAGATTCACATGTATCTTTCATCTGTCACTCAAACCCAGTCAATCACCATCTATGATAAATGTGAAATAATCTTAAATACTTTTTCTCAACCCCCCACTTTTTCTATCGGGACCGAGCGCTATGCCCCAAACTGTCCAATAATCCAGACAACAACATTTTAGTCCAAGAGACATCCGTAATCTGGATCTAAAACTGACTTTTACCGTTTGGTGATAGTAACTAGGTGTTAAGTTGTAATCTGCGGTAAGGACCTTAGTAAGGGGTTGTATGCTGAGGTTGACAGTAGCCAGGCTGATCCATTCACAGTAGTATAATTCTGATCCTGTTACCGGTGATTGCCAGCCACAGATCAGGGCCAGTGGCTGCATGTTCACACATTAGACTATAGACTCTGCATGGCTATAGCCAGCATTAGGCTGCCGCACAGTTTCACATCTTCTTACACCACTATCTGTCACAATTAAACCCTTGCACTGAAGAACCATATTCAAAAAAGTCAGTTTTGAAATTCTTTGGACAGGCCGTGTATTTGCAGTTGTGAAGTTAATCGAAATCACTTGGAGTGTGAATGTGATATATCACAAGATATATGTGTATCAGAGACCACAAGTAAAACAAGCATCCCCTGCTCCAACAGCTTACCTACCACAAGACACTTGATATCACGCTTAAGAAGCTTCTGAACCGAGAGTTGGAAATGTGTGGCAATCTCCATTAAGTCTGCCTTGCGGCAGCTATCCAGCTCTCCCCAAGTAGGATTGTTCAAGAATTCCCCCAGATCAAAAGTACTAACTGCCATTTTAAACACAAATTATTTACTATGCAAGTTTAAACAAACACAGTTCACCAAATCCATCAACCAACAATGAATCACGGGTTAAAGTATCACGGCCGAGCCCCCATTTATGTTACGACCCCTGTGGGTCTAAGGGTAAAGGGCTGTAACATAAATGTTGGTTGATAGAAATGATGGACCAGGTTTGTAAACACAATGATATTTATTGGTAAATGCAAAGGAAGCACATGTAGCTCAAGGGTGAGCCAAGGCCAAAACAACAAACAAACACCACTATTCTCCAAATAAACCAACCTAATCTATGGTAAAAGAAATTTCATTATCTAAACTACCCTTACCTAACAAAAACAGGGAAAAACAATGTCCAAAGGAAATGGCAGCTCACCCCATCCGTGCTTCCTGAAAAAGAGGAAAATAACACACATTAGAGATATATACAAGAATGGCTAAATATATACAAAACAATCTATCTATGCTCTCTCTGTGGCCACGCACACACAAAGGCAATTTCCAAAACACAAAGGTCAATAAACAAATGCAATAGTATCAAAGTCAATGCCTCAAAATATCACTAGGCCTAGCCTCATGCCAGAGAGAGAGAGTGACTGAAGTGAGCAGCCATGTTTTAACAGGGTGTGGTGATCCATGATTGGGTGGTGGTGGTGGGTGATGGTTGGTTTCTGATTGGGTCTTGGAGTCTTGAAACCCATCCACCAATCGGTGCTGTGCTGCTATGGAGTCCACCAATGGAAGGGCAGGCATAGCAGGGACCAATGGTGGAGGACGGGTTCTGGCTGGAGGGAGGAAACAAAATGGAGAACAAGACACACTGGGGAGGCACATACATTGGGATGTAACACTACTCAACCTCTGACTTTAACTATACATGTATACATACATACAATCTATAGCTTACCATCTTTAGATAATAAAGTAGCCAACTCAACCTGTACTGTCCTAAACTATGAATAAACACAACATTCCTAACGTGTATTTTCAATAGATTCTATGTAGCTATAAGTCTCAAGTTGTATAGTGGATAGCTACCTTTACTCTGCTGTGATATTCACACGTTTCAAAAGTTCATTCAAAGGATTGGAGACGGAGTCAGCGCTACCGGTGCAAAACAGTCTGACTGTTTTTATTGTAATATAACAGAGTTCACAGCTTCAATTATTACTATCTATAAACCGCTCGTCAGAAGAGTCTCCTCGTTTGGTAGCATCTCTGTTCTCGTTCAGTGTTGGAGTGTTTCAGGTTCGAGTCTCAAGCTGCTTTTCGTCTCCGTCTCCTCTGGTTTAGTTTTCGTCTCAGCGCTTCTTTTTCACCAATGTCCCATATCTGTGTTATATAGGACTCAAAACCCATCCCCCCGTAATCGAGTCTTTGAAATGTGATGTCACATTTCAAAGACTCCAGCGTTCTCCTGATTGGCTAACGCCCTGTGCTGGCTGTCTCTCTATGTAAGGAGACAGCCTATTTTTGCCTGGGCCATTTTTCTGAATAATGAAACGGATAGAAATCAAACTTAGTTTGATTATAACCTTTTCTGGCAGCACAGTTCAACATTTTCCCTTTCTATAACATGAAGCATTTTCATACATAGAATACAGTATGCTATCTATACATTTTCTATATTTCAGCTTTGTAACCACATTACTACTGTTTGGTTGATAGAATAATGTCTCAAGAGAAAACAATAGTGTTTATTTAATAAGCAATGCATCAGGAGAAAGGCAATACTGTTGTTTAATATATCAACTAATTAAGTATGGTTGTTTAGTTCACTTTGTTTTAGAGTTTTATTACCAATTTGTTTTATATCATTAATGGTACTTTTTGCCTTTATCAGTGTCCAATTTGTCTCATTCTTGGTACTATATTGCTTGCGTTTTCTTGCTGTTTTCCCTACATTATTTTTTAAATAATGACTATATTTAGTTTGGAGTTTAGCTTTTTGCTCAGTTGTGTAAGGCATAATCTGTTTTGACCAGCTGCCTTTTCTCTATCTCCTCCAGGGCATAGTTTAGCTGACAAGTTTCAACAGCCCTCTGACTTCAAACTGTATTCTAATTTTTATGATTGGAGCCGGTTCCTGTTTCTTTAACAACCTTATCTCCTTCCTGACAGAAGGTTGTTTGAAAAAGGGGGGCTTTTTCACAATGGTCAGCTTGCTGTCTTACCCCAAAATACACACAACCTCCTGTTTGATCATCAGCATATAATCTGGAGGGATCAGTTTTATGACCTTAGCAACCCACTTTGTTGGGTGTCACGAGAATGTCCGCTACTCATCCAAGGTCTATTATTGACGAGTCAGGGTATTTACTGCTTACAAGCTGTGACCTATTTTCTTTGAGATCCTTTTTCTTAAATTCATTACTTAGCACTAGATTATACATTTTGATTTAATTAATTTACTACACTCCAACTTACCATCTTTAGATAATAACATACTCAACCTCGACTTTAAGGGACTGATTATTTAATTTGTTTAGTATTACAACCAATAAAGGTAAATGCTTTAACAGAATTTTTGATAAAATGCGTTTGATATCATAATGATTACTTGTTTCCATGACACCTATTTCAATACCCATAAGCCTTGCCAATCATCGACCAATCACAAGCGCACAACACAACTTCTCTGACATTGTTATCCCTTCATCTCGTTTGCTGTTGAGTTATTCACCGCAATCTTTATTTTCATTGATGACTGTGAACATTTACATCCAAAGCTCGAAAAATATGGTGTTGAAAAACAATCTGAGTCAGTTAATCATGAGTATATACTATTTTGGTTTCATAACGTCAAAGACTGGTCTTGAAATGTCATTTGTTGGCACCATTAAGTACACAGTATTGTACCCTTGTGTTCTCGAATTTCAAAATGTAAATCTCATTTAATTATGCTCAAGTCCCTGTGGTACTAGAGACTAGGGATGCTCGATATTGGCTTTTTTACCGATACCAATATTCCGATATTGTCCAACTCTTAATTTCGATACCGATACCGATACCGATATCAACCGATACCGATATATGCAGGGTTTCCCCCCAAAAAAACGGAATAATTTCAGGTAATTAATAATTTCACTGGATGCATTCAAAAGGCTTTCTAAATGTAAGCATTATCTGTGCAAAATATGATAATTAAAAAAGTTAAAATTAACATTACATATCTCTTGTTGTTGAATTAAACCAACATGCATACTTTTGACAATAAATAAAATAAGAATTGGTTCTTACTTGCTTGCCTGGGTAAATAAAGGTTAAATAAATGTAATTTTTTTTTTTTTTTTTTTCGATACCGATATTTTCCGATATCACATTTTACTGCCGATATCGGCCGATAATATCGGTCGGCCGATAATATCGGACATCCCTACTAGAGACCATAGACAAAACTGTTACCTAACCAGGTCAGTCTTAGAACTACCACACTCCCCAGGTCTATACAATACACTATTTAGCGAATTTCCACTCTGAGATCAATTAAGTATCTATTTCTTATAATTATTATGTTATCGTAATAATGTTATTATGTATTATGTTACTGTGACGTACCTGGGTACGTGGGTTGGTCATTACCATTATTACTGTATTTATGACACCTTCTGAACATCAGGTTAGTATATTTAATGTGTCATGTTTTGTATATGATGTGTGTGTGTTGAACATGGGAGTTAATGCTGTCTCTTCTCTCCCTGTCAGGTGCTGCCCATCCCTACTGAAGAGTGCTGATTGCCTAATGAATAACAGCTGATGGCAGTCACATCAAGAGGGATGGGTAGCCAAATACCTGACAGCACACACACGTCTCGGTGCGTCATGGTGTCATTTTGCCAGTGACCAAGTGGAGTGAGGTGGCCTCTGGTTGCCACTGTTTGTGTAGTAATTATTACTTTACTGGTTATGCCAATTGCCACGGTATGTGGACTTTTGATTATGTGCTGCCTGCGTGGACCAAACCCTGTGGGGGGTAGGTATATTGTTGGCCATATTAGATTCGTCCTACACGGTGAACTGCATGGTTAGAGTGGTGTTCCTTCGGTCCCAGATTGCCAACCACGTGGCATGTGGTTGTGTGGTTCGGGTTTGCCTTGCTTATTATTGTTCTTCACTTTGTTTGTTCTCCCCTTACCCTTTTCCTTTATGTGTGTTGTGGGTTGAAATCCCCACTGATAACATCCCTTTTCCCTTTGGGAAAAGGCCGTGGGTTGAAACCCCCACATTACAATAAAACCCAATTTACCATTTGAAAACGTCTTTGTTTACTATCTGCCTACCCGGGACTGTTTTTGAAAAGCATTTTTCTACTGAGGGGGTTGTTTCTGCTCATGTACCACCTGCCCAGTTACTATCTTATATGCTCTATAGACCTCTGTACATGACATGGGGGCTCGTTAAGTTTGCGCAATTGTATGGTTCCTTGTTGGTAAAATAACGGGGTGACTTGTCGATTGAAGCATATCAGGTGTAATAAGATAGCGTTTTCTAAATTGGTAAGTTAGTGGGTTCCATTGTCCGTGCACAGTTGATTGATGTAAACCATTATTGTTGTGATGCTCTTAACCATTCTATTTTTCTGCCACATAGGTAACAGGGGGGGGGTCACCTGCTTTGCTAGAGGGTGGGGGGCACGAGTCGTGATTCCGGTGGAGCGCGCAATGAAATCGGTAAGCGACTGAAGATATGTGTAGCCTTTCATCCAGGTAGTGGAGTAGTTTATCTGGGATAGGCTAGAGTGACACAGGTGACTCCTAGTTGAGTGGTTAGGACCATTTGTTATTATTTTCATTTAGTAGATGTGGTCAGTTGGATTGTTTTGGTTAAGAGGTATAAAAGCAGAATGTGTCTATTATTATTGTGCACGGTCATGGTTAATTAAGTGAGGACGTGATATATATGTATATATTTTTTTACGCACGCATAAAAACATAATATGGCTGCGTCAGCGTTTGTTTTTGAAGTCTTCTTGGCGGATCCAACAGAGGATCAGGTGGAAGGTTGCACTAAGGCGGAATTAGGCCTTATTGCTAGGCATTATGATATTACTGTGCAAAATTCCCAATCCAAGGCGGATATGAAGGCAGCTGTAATAGCGGGGTTGGTGGAGCAACAGGTGTTTAGCACGGCTCAGGGAGTAGTGAGTCATAGTGATCAGGAGGTTGCACACACTGGCGAATGGGTTGACTCTCCCTTACGTGATCTTAACCCGGATGGTGGTGCTATTAGGAAGAATGGTAGTACGGCCGGAGCTGAAAGTGAGGGCGCGGGCGATTCGGATAAAGACTCCACGTCTTCTGGCCATGCGCGCTCTAGTCTGCGTTTTGCCCGTCTCCAGATGGAGGAGAGAGCTCTGTTGCGCAGAGAGGACAGAGAGGACAAAGCAGCTGTACGAGACAGAGAGGACAAATCTGTACGAGACAGAGAGGACAAAGCAGAGAGGACAAAGCGAGACAGAGAGGACAAAGCGGCTTTACGAGACAGAGAGGACAGAGCAGCTGTACGAGACAGAGAGGACAAAGCGGCTGTACGAGACAGAGAGGACAGAGCAGCTGAGAGAGACAGGGAAGAGCGAGGAAGGGAGAAGGAGAGAGATAGAGAGCTCCAGATTACACTGAAGAGGATGGAGCTGGAGAGTATTGGCTCTTCTTCGCCCTCATCTGAAGGTTGCCAGGGCAGTTTTAATGTTGGGCAACATATTGCTATGGTTCTTGTTTTTCGAGAATCTGAGGTGGAGGCATTTTTTGTTAATTTTGAGCGGGTAGCGGGGGCTGCGAATTGGCCGGAGGATCAGTGGGCACTATTAGTGCAATATAAGCTCACGGGTAGGGCTCAGGACGCATGCCAGTTTTTATCAAAGGAGGACAGCATGGTATATGAGAAAGTGAAGGGTGCTGTCTTGCGCGTATATGAACTGGTGCCGGAGGCGTATAGGCAGCGGTTTAGGGGACTAAGTAAAGCTCCCTCGCAAACACATGTGGCATTTTCCCATGAACAACGGATGGTGTTCACTCGTTGGTGTGAAGCGTGTAAGGTGGATGGGGTCGAGGCTTTGAGCGAGTTAATCCTCATGGAACAATTTAAAAAATGTGTGCCCGAACACATGATAATACAGTTGGAGGAGCGAAAGGTTTTTAACCTCCAGGAAGCTGCAGTTTTGTGTGACGAGTTGGCAATGATCCACAAAAATGTTTCTGCATCACATGGTTCTGTGCGAAATTATGTGTATGTAGGAGGCGACGAGCGATCATTTCGACCACGCTCGCCTCCGTCTGAAAAGAGACATTGTAATTATTGTAGCAAGCCAGGTCATTTGGCGGCGGACTGTTATGCATTTGTGCGCGATCGGCAAAATACTGACAGGCCAGCTCAGGAACCAAAGGTGGTGGGGTTGGTTAGCACTGTCTCACGCCCTGGGCGGGGGAAACCGGACAGTTGTTTTGATCCTTTTATATCTTCTGGTTTTGTGTCACTGTCGGGTAAGGTCTGTGACCAGCGCGAGGTGAGGATCCTTCGTGATACAGGTGGTTCACAGTCCTTTATGCTGGCGGATGTATTGCCGTTAAGTGTGGAGTCGTCTTGTAATACAAGTGCTATTGTGTGCGGGATAGAGATGGGCTACACGCCCGCTCCGTTACATATGATACATGTGAGGTCAAAACTAGTCACAGGTTGTTTTCCCGTGGCGGTTCGTTCCTCTTTTCCGGTAGCCGGAAATGGTTTTATCATGGGAAATGATATAGCTGGGGGGAAAGTTCTGTGCGATGCGTTGATTGAGTCAGCAATCCGGCCACGCTCGCCGCCATCTAGGAGACCGGTGGTGTGCAATTATTGTAAAGAGACAGGCCATGTGGTAAAAGGATGTCGTACGCTGAGGAAGCGACAGGACAAAATCACGAAGTCAGCCCAGAAACCAAAAGGTGTGAGTGTTGATTTTGTCATGGGGAACAAGTTCGCTGGGGAGAGTGTGATTCCTGTAGTGGAGGTTGAAAAGGCTCCATTGACTGACTTGGGTTGTGATGAATTGCTTGATAATCACCCCAATGTGTTTTCTGCTTGTGTTGTCACCAAGGCACAGGGCGGGGAGCGAACTCAAGTTTTGACGTTGAGTGAATCTGTCGGGGGCGAGGCTCTCGCCGAGGACAAGGGGCCATCTGTTGGCGAGATGGAAGAGGTTGCTGTATGTAGCGTTCAGGGGCAGCTGGTAATTTCCGAACCATCTATTGGAGAGATGATGATGAAAGACATATCACCTGGATCGTATCCACCTCATTTTTACATTCGTGAAGCAGCAATTGCTCGCTCTAAAGCGGTGGAGGCTGGGTTTTCTAGGCCTGTGTGGTGCTGGTGTGCCCATTGGTGGGTGATTGTGAGAGGAGAATTTTTTATTTTTTTTTGTTGTTTCTGTTTTCCCTGGTGTGTGGTACTAATCGGATGTTGGGTAATAAGTAATAATGTTTTGCTAACCCTACAGGTTCGCTCTTATGGGGGGAGGTGTGACGTACCTGGGTACGTGGGTTGGTCATTACCATTATTACTGTATTTATGACACCTTCTGAACATCAGGTTAGTATATTTAATGTGTCATGTTTTGTATATGATGTGTGTGTGTTGAACATGGGAGTTAATGCTGTCTCTTCTCTCCCTGTCAGGTGCTGCCCATCCCTACTGAAGAGTGCTGATTGCCTAATGAATAACAGCTGATGGCAGTCACATCAAGAGGGATGGGTAGCCAAATACCTGACAGCACACACACGTCTCGGCGCGTCATGGTGTCATTTTGCCAGTGACCAAGTGGAGTGAGGTGGCCTCTGGTTGCCACTGTTTGTGTAGTAATTATTACTTTACTGGTTATGCCAATTGCCACGGTATGTGGACTTTTGATTATGTGCTGCCTGCGTGGACCAAACCCTGTGGGGGGTAGGTATATTGTTGGCCATATTAGATTTGTCCTACACGGTGAACTGCATGGTTAGAGTGGTGTTCCTTCGGTCCCAGATTGCCAACCACGTGGCATGTGGTTGTGTGGTTCGGGTTTGCCTTGCTTATTATTGTTCTTCACTTTGTTTGTTCTCCCCTTACCCTTTTCCTTTATGTGTGTTGTGGGTTGAAATCCCCACTGATAACATCCCTTTTCCCTTTGGGAAAAGGCCGTGGGTTGAAACCCCCACATTACAATAAAACCCAATTTACCATTTGAAAACGTCTTTGTTTACTATCTGCCTACCGGGGACTGTTTTTGAAAAGCATTTTTCTACTGAGGGGGTTGTTTCTGCTCATGTACCACCTGCCCAGTTACTATCTTATATGGTCGATAGACCTCTGTACATGACAGTTACATCCACAGATTATGCATTAGATCAAATAGAATGTGCAGTGGTTTCGTTTTCAAATATAAAGTGAGTACTATGTAGCTCTACTTTACTTAAAGTTGCACTCTTAAATATTTTCCAACGTTTGGAATGAGGACTGTTAACTCCCCCTGTTGAGTTCTGATTGAAGGGATATTGGAGAACTGATCGTTAGCACGGATTCTCATCGCAAGTAAGTGACTGGGTCTAGCACCATGGAAGTAGTAATTCTGTCTCGTCCTGTGCATTAAGAATTCGGAGCGTTGTCTAAGAATAGAGTTTATTTCTTTCTTAACAATTTTCCTGTGTATTAGTCTGTTCATTGTAGCTAGATTAGAGTGAAGCTTATAGATCAGCATAGAGAGTTTCCAGATTTTCAAGATTAGATAGTCGTGCTTTACGTAAATTGGATGCCAATAGGGTGGTGTGGCTTCTGATAAATCCCTTCACTGAGTTCCATAATATTCTAGGGTTCTTTACTGTGTTAATGTTAATTCCCAAAAATTCAGTGAGTTTGTCCTTAAAATCGGCGCAGAAGTCTTCATTTTTTAGTAGCGATGAGTTAAATCGCCACCTGGGGGCTCTTGTGCTCAGTTTACCAAATGAAGCTGTGAAAGAGATACCTTTATGATGAGAGAGAGCCATGGGTAATAAAGAGATATCAAAGCTGTCGAAGAGATTGGGAGAAGAGAATAAGTAGTCAATCCTGGAAAAGGCCTTATGTCTGGCAGAGAAACAGTTAAAGTCTTTTAAGGTAGGGTTAACTAGGTGCCATAGGTCAGTTAGGCCAGTATCGCGGGCCCAGGCTCGAAGGACAGAGGAGGATTGCTTTTGATCGTGTGTCTCTGAGATTCCGGATCTGTCAATAGTTGAGTTCCAACACATATTAAAATCGCCCCCACAATAAAGGTGTAGTTTTATGTTTTATGTTTATTTAGGATCCCCATTAGCACACAACGATACAACAATATTCAATACATTACATCATTATCAACATCAACATCAATTACATCATCAATTACATCATTATCAACAACATTAACAATCTCATCCTCAGTTAGGATGATATTACAAGATATTTATTAGTAAAAAGTATTAAAATAAAATAATTAAAATAAAATAAATAGTGCTTCCTGAGCACTATTTCCTGAGCATGAGTAGTCATGGAGTTCTAACATTATCCTAGTGATTGTCCTATAAAATTCTGTGTCAAATAATGGAGCATATATCGAAATTAATGCAATTTTCCTGTTAGAGTATTCAACCTTTGCCATCGTTATCCTTCCATCGGAGTCAGCCCAAACATCCATCACCTTAATATCTAGATTACGTTTTGCCACAATGGCGACACCTCGTGTCATGTTGCTCACGGAGGAGTGAAAGGGATAACCTGTCCCTCGTGAGTTCTTGAATTGATATGGTTATGGACCAACCGACCAAAGATTCGCAGAACGACAGAGTATTTCAAACAGAGCTTTTATTTCACAGAGAAGAGAACAGCCACCCTCCTCCTGCAGCCCATGGGCTCATCCTCTCGCACACCAGTAGAAGAAAGAATACATCACATTACATGTAATTTATACCCTCGTGGACAGAGGAGGAGGGGAGGGGTGTATGTGTGTATATGTATCTGTGTGTGTATGTATGGGTCTGTGTGGTGTGTGTGTGTGTGCTTGTCTGTGTGTGTGCTTGTTCCAGAAGGGGGGCTAATGGGTTCCAGATGTAGGCAAGGAGAGACCCCTAGTCTCGAACAACACCCCAACAAATCATGGGCCCCGACAGCTGAGTGGGAGAGATGTGTGCGTGTGTGTACGTGAGTGTGTGTGCGTGTGCGCTTCGGAAGAGGAGGATGTGTGTGTGTGAGGCACGTGATCAGGATGTACAGGGGGCCCTGTGTGTGTTAATGGGTGTATGTGGAGGGAGACTACAGCCACGAGGTCAGCAGGTCACTCAAGCTAGAGAGAGACACAGACAGAGAGCAGGGTGCAGCCTGCAGCCTGCACAAGCACAGATCAGACATTTTACATCAAATTTGGCTAGATCAATGATCAATCAGGAGGAGGATATTACATGATAAAATCAGTTTGCTAATCTGTCTTCATAAGGTGGGTTTCATTTAGTAGAGCCAAGTCTATCCTTCTTCTTTTCAGCAGACCCAGCACACTGGTGCATTTATGTGATGTATTTTGTCGTGTATGTTGTCTAATTACACAACTACATAATACAAGAATCACGGAGATGGAGATAGCGTTGAACCCATGGCTTTAATGACGTACCCCCAACCTGGCAGTACATTCATATGACCTGTGCGTAACGTAAGCATGCTTGACAAGAGGGGCGTATGTAGACTAACGTTAAGTAGTCCGTGTACTAACTCCATACATTACACATCCTCCCCCTTTAGCTTAACGGTAGGCTTATATAAACACAAGTAATAACAATAAATTTTTCCACAATAAATGTATGGCCTACATCAACCCTTAACCAGTCTATTAACTATGACATTATGTTTTCAAACATGTCTGAACACACAAACAACAACATGGCCTTTAGGCTACAGATCAAGTCTCTGAGGCTGTTTACGCTGTCTCTCTGGGTAGCGTCTCACTGGCTTGCTCACTGGCAATGCAGTTTGGTTTCCGGGTTCCTCTGATTGG
This sequence comes from Notolepis coatsorum, assembly GCF_963971535.1. Classification (NCBI taxonomy): domain Eukaryota; kingdom Metazoa; phylum Chordata; class Actinopteri; order Aulopiformes; family Paralepididae; genus Notolepis; species Notolepis coatsorum. Next base: position 175,941,146 of record NC_140165.1, on the reverse strand, counting down.
CCACTAAGCCCACATGACCACGGCTAGCACGCCCCCCTTATCGCCCGCTGCCGCGCTGTGAAGCGGAAGAGCCAGCGAGGCGACGCGAGGTGGTGGTTTCAGCAGCAGCGGCCGTCTTCTTCCGAGGCGGCTCGTTCTTATTAATCCCTAATGTCATGTATGTTGTGTATGTCATAAATGTCGATATGAATTGAAAATGGGGGACCCTGATGTAAACAAGACAAAAGTCTTTCTCTGGTCTGCATCCCCTTAACAATTGTGTGTATTGCGCCGTACTGTATTGTACCCATTCTGCAATCTGTTAAATAAAGTTTTCATTCATTCATTCATTCATTTATTCATTCATTCATTCATTCATTCATTCATTCATTCATTCATTCATTCATTCATTCATTCATTCATTCATTCATTCATTCATTCAACCATTCATTCATTCATTTCTCCCCCACTACTCCCAAAAGTAACACTAAATAGATAAAGTACAACAACGCCAGACTCAAGAAACTGTGTTCCCTTTGGCGCAATACACACAATTGTTAAGGGGATGCAGACCAGAGAAAGACGTTTGTCTTGTTTACATCAGGGTCCCCCATTTTCAATTCATATCGACATTTATGACATACACAACATACATGACAGCTTTGGCTGTTTGTACGATGAAACAAAGAACTTCTAAGATATACATTAACTTGGATTTCAGTGATATTCAGCGGTTATGTCAGTGTTCTTAAAAGCTTGTAGTTGTGCATGTCATAAAAAAACAAACTTGCATCATTTGGGTATTTCTGAATGTTTTGGCATATGAGTCTATATACGATGCATTTTTGTGTAATTGTTTGATCATAATACAGGACTAAGGAACATGGTATTTTTTTATTTCAAATTATATATATAGGACTATGTATAAAGAAACCATTTCTTCTTTCAGAAAGGCTGATATAAAGCTAATGTTTTGTGTAATTGTTATACTCATTGAGGACCATTACATTTGTAGTATTAATCGTAGAATCATATCATATCAGTACCTTCAATAAAGAGTAGATCTGACTACTTCACAACGTCGATTCCTGAACGCAACCTCTTTGATAGAGGAGAGATTACACCCATGCAGCCTCGAGTGTTGTGTGCAGTGTAAACAAACATTGTTTATGAGAAACAACATACATGACATTAGGGATTAATAAGAACGAGCCGCCTCAGAAGAAGACGGCCGCTGCTGCTGAAACCACCGCCTCGCGTCGCCTCGCTGGCTCTTCCGCTTCACAGCGCGGCAGCGGGTGATAAGGGGGGCGTGCTAGCCGCGGTCACGTGGGCTTAGTGGCCAATCAGAGGAACCCGGAAACCGAACTGCGTTGTATTTGGCATAGACGCGTCCAGGCCAGGTGACACACTGTTCTGTACCTGAGTGTCCAGGATTTGGTCAACATGACGTCTCCATACATCATCTCCCATGTCCACAGTATACATGAGTGGTCCATCACGTGAAGTGATTGTTCTGGTGTTCCACTTGTCCTTCCGATAATCACGAGCAAGAACTGTCTGTCCTACTTTGAAGCTCCTTGTTGGTTTGTCGTTGAGATGTTTGAACTGTTTGTCCTCCACGTCACGTCGCACATCTGGTTTGAGAAGGTCCATGTGAGATCTCAGGTTTATTTTGAGAAACAGCATCGCTGGCGTCTGGTTGGTAGTGGCGTGTGTGGCATTGCGATATGCAAAGAGGAATTTGTCGATTTTGTGCTGGATCGGTAGATCTTCATTATCCATCGCTTTGATTGCTTTCTTGAATGTTTGCACAAATCTTTCTGCCAAGCCATTCATGGCTGGATGGTAAGGTGCAGATGTGAAGTGCTTGATTCCATTTCTTTTTAAAAATGTCTGGATTTCATCCAAAACTAACTGGAGTCCATTGTCGGTGCATATCTGTTGTACTAAACCATTCCTGGCGAACACAGTCCTCAGCACAGAAATGGTCTTCTCAAATGTAGTTGACTTCATTTTTATCACTTCTGGCCATTTTTAATGTGCATCTACAGCGATCAAAACATTGAGTCTTTGAATGGTCCTGCGAAATCAAGGTGTACTCGCTGCCACGGTGATGATGGCCATTCCCATGGATGTAGAGCAGCCTGTGGTGGTACATTCTGCATCTTCTGACATCCGGGGCAGCTCTTTGCCATGTCCTCGATTTGCTTATCGATTCCTGGCCACCACATATAACTGCGGCCCAGGCTCTTCATCTTTACGGTTCCCAGGTGTCCTTCATGTAATGCTTCTAACACTCTGGTGCGCAGCTTGGATGGAATCACTACTCGTAAACCACACATCAGCGTTCCCTGGCACACTGACAGTTGCTCTCTCCTCGCTGAGAATGCTGGATACATTGAGTTACCGTGTTGTGGCCACCCCTTCACAGTGATGTCATAGATCTATGACAGTGTGGGGTCGTTGCGTGTCTCTCTTTCGATGAGAGCGTTGGTCACTGGCAGCTGGTTGACGATTGTGGTGTGAAACACCTCTGCTGGGTCTACAGCTGCGGCTGTCTCTGCGGTTTGCAGGGGTAGACGTGACAGTCCGTCAACATTCCCATGCTGTTTCGTCCCCTTGAACTCTATGTCATACTGATGTGCCCCCAGGAAGAGTGACCACCGCTGTAGCCGCTGTGCTGTCATTATCGGAACGCCTTTCCGGGGATTGAAGATAGATATGAGAGGCTGATGGTCTGTCAGAAGCGTGAACCTTTGACCATACAGGTAGTGGTTACACTTCTTGACCCCCCATACGAGACTGAGGGCCTCTCGGTCAATTTGAGCGTAGTTGCGCTCAGCTTTAGTCAATGAGATTGAGGCGAAGGCTATTGGCTTCTCTGAGCCATCTGGAAATGTATGTGACAACACCGCTCCAATGCCGTAAGGCGAGTGTCGTATTCGATTTAAAGAGAATAATCATTCAGGACGAGGAGATTACGTTAAGTTGTTTATTGCAACATTAAGCATGAGTGTGACTCCATCCACGGCTAGCAGCCAACTGACTGTCAGGACCCATTGTGCAGGTATACATAACAGGAAGGTGCGCCTGGCGCGCCTGTCGTAAATGACATATTCAAGGCATGAATATTACATCCTCCTTCTTTTAAAGAAAGCTTTATAAGCTATGAACATAGATTGAAATAAAGAAAAATTGTGCAATACTCTGTAAGAATTTCTTTGTAAACATTAACCATGTGCGTTACACTGTGTCAGGACCAGGCAATGTAAACAGGTAAGCATTAATATGTTAAACATAAAAAATAGATTCTTGTATCAAAGGTATTACAGTTCGTATTGTGTGCACTCTTATTCTGGAAAGTCTGCTTGAATATTTGAACACTTCAGCTGTGAATAAGGTATGTATTCAAAGCTTATATTATCGTGTGTCTCACAACTCTTACCATATGCAGCTCTTATTCATAGAATTAACCTGCTAACAAAATGGGAGCATATTGACAAGTAAACAGGGTAAGTAAGTCATACATTTCAGCACACATAGTAAGTCATCCATTTCAGTATACATTAATATTCTGTTACATTTCACCACTTTTTTTTTTTTTTTTTTTTAATTGGGTATATAACGGTGTTATAATAGGGCAGCGATCCGCCTACACCCTGTACATTCACAGGTCTAGTACGTCCCGAGGCTTCACTGCTCGGCCGGACCTGGTGTAGTATGAAGCTGAGTTCGCTTCTGAGTCCTCTGACAGTTCAGGGGCGTTGGTGTCTGGTGGTTGATCGACGCTTTCTGGACCTGGCAGACCGTCGCCGTCCTGGAAGTGTTCCACTTTTGTGTCCCTCAGGTGCCTGCGGTTGCGACGGTATTCGCGTCCATCTTGGGTGCAAACGTGGTATGACCACGCAGTGTCGGCTGGTTGTATGACTACTGCTGACCTCCAGCGTCCATACTCTTGGAGCCTGACAGATTCAACACAGTGTAGTGGGGGCAGTGGTCTAGCTGACCTGTCATAGTATTTCTTCTGGTGCTGTTGTCTCTGCACTCGCTTGTCATGTCCATCTTTGCGGCTGACTACCCCTGGCCACAGCTGTTGGTTGGTGCTCGGGAGGGTTGAGCGCAGCCTGCGGCTCATCAACAGCTGTGCCGGCGATTTGAAGTTGTCGACTGGGGTGTTATGATACTCAAGGAGGCATAGGTAAGGGTCTCTTCCGTCTGCTTTAGCCTTGTCCATGAGTGATTTTGCTGTCTTTACGGTTCTCTCCGCTAGTCCGTTGCTCTGCGGATAATTTGGGCTTGACGTGACGTGTGTAAACTCCCACGACTTGGCGAATGCCTCGAACTCTTTAGACTTGTATTGTGGTCCATTGTCCGAGACAATAGTCTCTGGGACGCCATGCCTGGCACAGGCTGCCTTTAGCTTGTGGACTACAGCTGCCGATGTGGTGCTGTGAAGTCTGTCTAGTTCGAAGAACCTGCTGTAATAGTCGACGGTCACAACATAGTCCTAGTTGTTCCAGTTGAAGAGATCTGTCCCTACCACCTGCCAGGGACGGTCTGGGATCATGGGCTCCTTGGTGTTTGATGTGCGGCGCTCTTGACATACTGAGCACTTTTCCACGACTTGCTCTATATGTTTACCCATTCCAGGCCAGAACATGATGTCTCGTGCTCTCAGTTTGCATTTTTCCATGCCCATGTGGCCTGCATGGATCTTGATCAGCATCTCTCCTCTGAGGCTGGTAGGGATGACTATTTTCTCCCCTTTGAAAATGATTCCATTCGTTTTGGATAGTTCATCTCGGTGGTTCCAGTATTCAGTGATGTTCTGGGGGCATTGTTTTCTTTCCTCAGGCCATCCCTCCATGATAGCCCGGCTGAGCAGCTTGAGCTGTGTGTCATTGTCTGTCGTTTCTCTGATCTCCTGTAGCCTGTCGTCGTGTACAGGTAGGCTGTTGTACACCATGTGTACCAGAAGGTCCATCCCTTCACTGAGTCCGTCGTCGTGAGAGGTGAGTGATTTCCTGGACAGCGTGTCGTCAACTGGGATGTCTTTCCCAGGGCGGTGCACGATCGTGAAGTTGTACTTGTGTAGTTGTAGTATCATCCTCTGTAACCTCGGTGGAGCTGCGGCGATCGGCTTCTTCATGATCGACTCCAGGTGCTTATGGTCAGATTGCACCACAACATGGCGACCGTAGGCATATTGGTGGAAGCGTTTGAATCCATAAAGGACTGCGTACATCTCCTTTTCGATTTGTGCATAGTTGACCTCGCTGTCTGTGAGTGATCTGGATGTGTAGCTGATGGGCCTTCCTTCCTGCATCAGCACAGCACCCAGACCGTACTTTGATGCGTCCACTTGCAAGCTGAGCTTTTTTTCTGGGTCAAAGTAAATGAGGACTGGCCCCGGTTCACTGGTGAGTATGTCTTTCATCTTCCGGAATGCAGCATCGTGCTGTGCGTCCCATAGGAACTAATTCGATTGCTTTAGTAACTGTCTCATGGGTGCGTTGATCTCGGAGAGGCTCGGGGCGAATTTCGCCAGGTAGTTGACCATACCTAGCACGGTCTCCAGTTCTGCACGGCTCTTTGGCGCCTCCATCTCCTTGATGGCAGCTATCTTGCCTGGGTCAGGCTTCATGCCATCCGCTGAAAGGACGTGCCCCAAGTAACTCACTTCGGTGGCTCCGATGGTGCACTTGTCTGCGTTGAGCCGAACGCCTCTCTCCCGTGATCTCTCTAACATTGCATGTAGATTCTTGTCGTGCTCCTCTCTGGTCGCGCCATAGACAAGGATGTCGTCTACTATAGCTGCTACTCCGTTCAGTCCCTCGTATGTCTCGTCGATTTTCCGTTGGAATTTGTACCTAGCGAAAATCGTATTCCTCCTTGGAAGTACGTATGCTTCGAAATTGTCATAGTAGCTCTTCAATACCTTTGCTTCATCTGCACTGAGAGTCCATGTGTTGTAAATCTCTCTTCCTTTTTCTCCGCTGCACAGTAGCAGGTAGCTACACTTCTCGTCCTCTCCATTTTTTTTGAGTGGGCCCGAAAACATTAGCTCCGCGTGCTGTCTGAACTTCTTCCATTCTCCCGGTAAGTCCAGAGAATCCCAATTCATCCGTGGCGATGGGACTCCGTTGATATCCATGTTCATCCTGCTTCTGACACCATGTCGTATTCGATTTAAAGAGAATAATCATTCAGGATGAGGAGATTACGTTAAGTTGTTTATTGCAACATTAAGCATGAGTGTGACTCCATCCACGGCTAGCAGCCAACTGACTGTCAGGACCCCTTGTGCAGGCAGGGCCGCCTCAGGGGGTGTGCGAGAAATGCGGTCGCACAGGGCCTCGCGGGAAGGGGGGCCTCGCACAATTTTTTTTTTTTTTTTTTTTTTATTATTATTATTATTATTTTTTATTTTTTCGATGCCCCCCTTTCCCGCGAGGCCCTTTTTCATCACAGACCTAAAATCTAGTTTTGCTTATATGCTTATATATTTCACATTAGACACGTTTGTAGAATGTGTCTGACTTGTTCCTGGCTCTGAGGCTCTGCAGGCAGCTCTGAGGCTCTGCAGGCAGCAGAATTGGTTTCAATGAGGGGCGGGGTTACAGGTAAGGTAGCGTCTGTTGAGTTCATTGTGTGTGTCTGTGTGCGTGCCGGGGGGGGGGCGTGAACCGACTCATTGCCAGACGTGAGCGATTCGACTCACGCTCACGGCAATGAATCGGCTCTTAAGAACGAGTCGCTCATGACTGACCTATCACTAGCGTCTGACTATTTCGCGCGTGCAGCATTGGAGGTTATGCCAGCCAAGATGAAGAGGACATCGTTCGGCAGATGGACTGAAGATGAAAGTTGTTGCATGTTAGACAGTTCAGTCAGGCTAGCCATCCCGGCTAAAGACAGGGACAGCTAGTTAGATTTAGCTATGTTATAATATTGAGTGCTAACGTGTGGTTCAGTCGGGATATAGCCATGATGATGTCGGCTAGTAGCTAGCTTAGCTAAAGGCTAACTAGCGTTAGCTAACCTAGAGACAGCGCGTGCAGCATTGTTATGCCAAGATGAAGAGGATGGTCGTTCGGCAGATGAACTTCGTCAACTCCACGCGGTTGTCTCCATCCTCTTGGACGTTTGGTGAGTTTTTAATGCACTCTATTCTATTCCCGCCGTGGAAATCTCTCTCTCTCTCTCTCTCGGGAGCCAAACGGGCCGACTAGCTGTTGTAGTACTAGTAGCTAACGGTGTGTGGCCTGGTGTCAGTCAGTGGGATGTGTATTGCCTTCTTTTTCCCTTCTCTCTTCGTATGAGAAGAGGAAAACACAGCGGCTGTCTGAAGTGTTGGCCTGTATTGCTTTTCTCACGTTGTACAGTTTTTCAGTGGTAGCCGCATAGCTTGCTTCTGCGTTAGCTAATGGTTAGCGATAGCCGGGTTGAGCTAACTGTTAGCCAGTTAGCTGTTTAGCTACGACGTTAGCTGCCGGCTGCGCTCGGCTGGGAACGTTAGTTTGATGCTATCAGTTAGCCTAGAGTTAGCTGTTAGCTTGTGCTACGACCATTGACATTAGCCGTGAGAATAGCAGGGGGCCCTGGCACTCTGACTATGACATCATCTTTGACAGAAGATGTAGTCGGGCCTGCACCATGACAAGGCGCCGGCCATAGCTTCTTTTTGTCCCGCCAGCGAGAGGCCTTTCGTCAACGTGGAGACCTGTGTTGCGGCCTTTCGCCCTGCGTTCCTTGGTGCAGGTAAGATGTCCATTGGACATTACCCCACTCTTCCTTCCTTCCCCTCCCGAATGTTTTGTTAATAACGATGTTTTTTTCCAGGCAAAACATATGTTACTTCACAACATTTGGAGATACGACATGTGCTGTGTGTGAATTGTCTTGGTCGTTTGTGTAGCTTGGGTAGCGTTGGCCAAAGCTGTGTGTGGCCTGGTGTCAGTACCTGGCTACTCTATTTGCAGTTAGCCTATTTAGCTGATGTCGGCCATTGGCTCCTTGCTACTTTGTTTTCTCTGGTATAGACCCTCTTCTCTTTGGATTTAAGTGTTGATCTTTGTCCTTTTGGATCTATGTATATTCATGTTGCCTTTGTGAAGTTATCTTTTCCTTCTGTTTTGTTCTTCCATTAAAAGTTGAATATCCTTTAGGGGCTCATCTTTTCTTATCTCTCTCTCATACATGCTCTCTCTCTAACACACACACACGACACACAGATGCTCTCTCTCTAACACACAAACACACATGCTCTCTCTCTCTCTCTCTCTCTCTCTCTCTCTCTCTCTCTCTCTCTCTCTCTCTCTCTCTCTCTCTTTCTAACACACACAGTCTGCCTATGGCGGCCTTTCTCGATGGCTAGGCTGTGCTCGCTGAGTCTGTACCTAGTCAAGGATCTTCAGTCACAGTGCTCAGGTATTCTGCCACTGTGTACTCTCTGTTTAGGGCCAAATAGCATTTCAATTTCTTTCCAATGTGTCTCTCTCTCTCTCTCTCTCTCTCTCTCTCTCTCTCTCTCTCTCTCTCTCTCTCTCTGTACACTGTATATTGACTGTAGAACGGGAGCTCTCTCTCGCTCTCTCTCACTCTCTCTCTTGCTATATGTTGACTGTATCATGCCCAGCCTCGGGCAGCGCTATTATTTAAGAATATGTTGACTGTATGTGTCATGTACGAAGGTCTAAGAACCACACAGAGTAATAACTGGAGCTGGCTACACATGAGCAAAAGCAGCCTCTCTCAGTAAATGCTTTCAAAACAGTCCCGGGCAGGTAGGTAATAATAGACACAAGACGTTGTTCCAAAAAATAGTAAATTATATTTATTATGCCGGGTAGGGATTTAATTAGGCAACAAAGAGAAAAAACAACCCACAAACAATTAACACACAGGGAGAAGGGTAAGGGGAGAACAAACAAGGTAAGTATAATAATAAAGTAAACTAGATAAGCGCCCACAGACACTCACCAACCAGCCAGAGGTTGGTACTGGGAAAACCCCCAGCAAAGGTACCAAAGGTACAATTCCACACTCAGTGGGATTAGGCCTAAAGCCAACAAGAGAATACTTACTCCAATGGAGGAGTGGCGCAGAGGCCAACAATATCTATATACATATACCAGTACTTTAGTGCAACCGAAGCAGTAGACAAGCACAGTATTAATTCCACCACAGTGGTAAACAATGGCAACCTCACTCTTCTCTGGTCACTGGCAATTGACAGAATGAGGCGCCCAGACGTGTGTGTGCTGTCAGGTATTTGGCTACCCATCTCTCTCGAGGTGATTGCCATCAGCTGTCATTCATTAGGCAATCAGCACTCTTCAGTGTAGGGATGGGAAGCACCTGACAGGGAGAGAAAAGAGACAGCATTAGCTCTCATGTTCACACACACACATCACATACAAAACACAACACATTAAATATACTAACCTGATGTTCAGAAGGTGTCATAAATACAGTAATAATGGTAATGACCAACCCACATACCCAGGTACGTCACACCTCCCCCATAAGAGCGAACCTGTAGGGTTAGCAAAACATTATTACTTATTACCCAACATCCGATTAGTACCACACACCAGGGAAAACAGAAACAACAACAACCTCTACTTTGACAGGCCGCTCCGCCGATACCGTCCTGTCAACAGGAGACAACAAACTGGAAACTTCCTGGGAAAACAAATAAAGCACAAAAAATCATCTCATCACGCTTAACAGGACAGCACACAGGGAAACAAAAATCAGCACATTGCCCTGGCACCATCACAGCGCCCATCCAAAATGGCATCACAAAACTAACATGGTCAGGATCCAAAATGGTGGCAGTAAAAATAACATGATCAGGATCCAAAATGATGCCACTCAAATTAGAACCTTGGTAACGACTGGAACAATAATTTTCCTCAGAGGTATCGCCTCCGGGAAACGGGTGGAACCACATATAATTGTCAACATGTAATGATTTTCCGCCCTTGTTTTAGGCAGATGACAGATACATGTTCAAAAGGTTCCCCCATGTACGGAATGGAGCGCAGGGGAGCCGGATGCACCCCCTGATTTGGCGTCCCCACTATTACAAGTTTTAGCAATACCTAAATTAGCAGACCACACATGGTCATGTGCCACCATTTACATGTAATGTCCACATATCATCGGCAACACAATTTGACGCTTTGTATTCCAGTCTTCTCCACACCTCAATGGTTTTGGTAGAAGTAATTCTGATTGTTAACAGTAGCAGCAAGTCAACAAAAACAGCTTTACATATTGATACCTTTGTATAAAGAGAAAAAGTTGAAGTGAAGAAAATATCACAGAAAATACAAAAATATAATTTGTTTGCCAAAATCTTTCAAAAATACTAACGACTCGAGTTACCAGGGTTGTTGGGCAAACATTGTTTAAAAGGTGCACTACAGTTTTGTGAGAAGTGAATAATTTCTAATGGTAAATCTTCACAATTGAATAAATATACTGTCCTCTAGAAAGCTTCCTGAAAAGTTACTATTTCACTGCTGTCGTTTACAAAGGGAGGCCTGCAATTTTGTTAACAAACATATTCTAGGCTTACATTTGATTCACAGTGCCTAAAAAATGATTTTGTTTTAATTTATGATAAAATAAGATAGAATAAGTATTAGTCTTTTGCAGGCTCTGCAAACAAATCACTTTCCTCCGAAACTGCATAGTGCACCTTTAATTTAGCAGTCAACTCCAGAAGGAACCAATAAAACGAAACCTTGCCTATAAGATCTACAGCAAGCTATTCTGAAAGAACACTGACGCTACATCTCCCTGCTCCGTCGTTCCATTTTAGCATCTTTGATCATTACAGCAGAAAAAATCCACATGTAGTACTCTCTATTTTACTAGGCTCTATTGACAAACTTTGTATGCATTATATACAAAGCTCTATAATGAACCGCCTCAGATTCTGAGGGTTAGGTCAAAACATGTCCTAACTAATTATTGCAAGTTTGCGTTGTGTTTTTGAATGGATCAACAGAAAGCTGAACGGGTCTTGACAAAGACCAGTGGGGTGAAAACACAAGCTGCTGCTGAAACACAGTATCAAATTACCCATTTCTCTCCAAAGTCTCCTTTCAAATCCTTTAGTCGATAAACACCCGGTCTAGGTGTGCAACACCCCCTCTATCACAAAAGTCTGTTTCCCACTAGCAGTAGCACTGGCCACTGCCGCAAAACAACTTGATAGGCAGGAATCACTGTGCTGAGCAGTGATCAATGCTTGACGAGTCAGTGGTAGTGAAACGTCAGCAAACTTGGGAATTACCAGCTTCCCCTGAGCGCTACTTACAGCAACCTCTTCCATCTTTCCAATAGATGCCCCCCTATCCACAGCGATAGCCTCGCCACCGACAGAGTCACTCAACGCCAAAGCTTGAGTTCGCTTCCTGTCTTGTGCCTTGGTGACAACACAAGCAGAAAAAACATTGGGGTGATTATTAATCAATTCATCACAACACAAGTCAGTCAATGGAGCGTTTTCAACCCCCAACACAGGGATCACACTCTCCCCAGCAATATCGTTCCCCATGATAAACTCAACGCCCTCCACAGGGAAACATGGGCGAACGGCGACAGGAAAACAACCTGTGATAAGATCTGACTGTACATGCACCTTATGCAACGGCACGCGCATACACCCCATTTCTATACCTCTTACCATCGCACTAGACTGACAGTAAGAGTCTTCATTTAGCGGTAAGACATCAGCCAGGATGAATGACTGAGAACAACCTGTATCACGGAGTATTCTCACCTTCCGTTGGTCACAGACGTCACCCGACAGTGACACACACCCATCAAACAGAAAGGGTTTAAAACAGCCATCAATTTCTTTTTCCAGAGAACTATTCTGGTCAGAACATGACACTGTACCAATCAACCCCACACCTCTTGGTTTCTGAGCTGACCCTTTTCTCTCCTGTCGCTTCCTCAGCGTATGACATCCTTTTACCATATGGCCAGTTTTCTTACAATAATTGCACACCACCGCTCTTTTAGACGGCGGTGAGCGTGGCTGAAATGCTGACTCACTCACGAATGAGCCACCTCCACCACATACATTAGGACGTACAGAAACACGTTTTCGTGACCACTCAAACTTATCTGCCGAAATCGCAGCCTGTCGGAGTGTTGACACCCCCTGCCCATGTAAATAGAGCACAGCTTCGACTGGCAGGGTGGCTATGAACTGCTCCACAAGTACCAATTCACTCAATGATGCAAAGTCTTTTACCTCACACGCAGAACACCACCGATCAAAATTAAGTCTCTCCCCCCGGGAGAACTCAACATGGGTTTGGGAAGGAGACTTACGGCGGTTGCGAAAATGCTGCCTGTATGCTTCTGGTACCTCTTCGTACACGCGCAAGACAGCACTTTTCACTTTCTCATATACCACGCTGTCTTCATTCGATAATGACCCGCACGCCTCCTGAGCCCTACCAGTGAGTCTGTATCGCAATAAAATCGCCCACATGTCCTTTGGCCAATGCAAAGCCCACGCCATCTGCTCAAAAGCAGAGAAAAATGATTCCACCTCAGACTCCTGAAAGACGGGAACTAAAGGAATATGCTGCCCAATATCAAAGGGTGCCTGGGGGTCGGAAAGTACTGGAGAGGAAATGGTGCTATCCTGAAAGGGGGAAACCAAGGACATATGCTGGCTAATATCAAAGGGTGCCTTGGGGCCGGAAAGTACTGGAGAGGAAATGGTGCTACGTTTAGCGTCACCACATTCCAACTCCAGTTTCCTCATCGCAAATTGAAATTCCCTATCAGCCACCTCCTTTCTCTCCAGCATGTCTCTCTCTCTGTCCTCCTTTCTCTCCAGCCTGTCTCTCTCTCTGTCTCTCTCCTCCTTGTCTCTCACCTCCTTCCTCTCTTCCCATTCTCTCTCCTCCTTTCTCTCTTCTCTGTCTCTCTCTCTGTTTCTCTCTCTGTCCTGCCTGTCTCTCTCCTCCCTGCGCAAAGCCGCCCTCTCCTCTAGACAGGGTAAACGCAGCTCAGCGCTCAGTGCGCTCAACTCACCAGCAGAAGTAGTAGAACCATGGTCTGAACCTAATGCAGAGTCAAAACTCTCAGGATCCGACACACCAACATCCTGATCACAAACATCCATAGCTCTACTCATGAAAAAATCTATACTCTGCACTCTGCACTCTGCACTCTGCACTCTGTACTCTGCACTCTGCACTCTGCACTCTGCACTCTGCACTCTGCACTCTGCACTCTGTACTCTGTACTCTGTACTCTGTATACAGTATACAGTTTATGAAAGAAAGTATACTGCCGTAGCAACACACAATACTACCCACAATACTACAACAAATCAGACTTCAATAAGCCCCACAAAATAGCCACTCACCTATAGTACACAATAATGTCCCTGTGCAACACTCAACAGCCATATTATGCAGTATGACAACCTGACCAATTCGATTTAATATCCACATCTAACATTCATGAAAACAATAAATGTCTGTTCTAATCACCTAACTAGGATCACACTGGGTAACACTAACTACCCCGTCTAAACTACTTCCCTAGCAGAATGAGGACTACACATATCTTCAGTCGCTTACCGATTTCATTGCGCACTCCACCGGAATAGACGACGCATGCCCCCCTCCCCTAGCCAAGCAGGTGATCCACCCTTTACCTGTGGAAAAAAATAGAATGGTTAAGAGCATAACTTACAACAATGGTTTACAACAGTCAAGTGTGCAGCACGGAAAAATGGATATATAATAATATAACTTACCAAATGAAAAAAACGCAACCCACCTGACACGCTCCAATCGACAAGTCCACATGTCACATAACAACAAGGAACTATACAATTGTGCAAACTAACGAGCCCCAATGTCATGTACGAAGGTCTAAGAACCACACAGAGTAATAACTGGAGCTGGCTACACATGAGCAACAGCAGCCTCTCTCAGTAAATGCTTTCAAAACAGTCCCGGGCAGGTAGGTAATAATAGACACAAGACGTTGTTCCAAAAAATAGTAAATTATATTTATTATGCCGGGTAGGGATTTAAACCTCCACTGATGTTTAATTAGGCAACAAAGAGAAAAAACAACCCACAAACAATTAACACACAGGGAGAAGGGTAAGGGGAGAACAAACAAGGTAAGTATAATAATAAAGTAAACTAGATAAGCGCCCACAGACACTCACCAACCAGCCAGAGGTTGGTACTGGGAAAACCCCCAGCAAAGGTACCAAAGGTACAATTCCACACTCAGTGGGATTATGCCTAAAGCCAACAAGAGAATACTTACTCCAATGGAGGAGTGGCGCAGAGGCCAACAATATCTATATACATATACCAGTACTTTAGTCCACCCGAAGCAGTAGACAAGCACAGTATTAATTCCACCACAGTGGCAAACAATGGCAACCTCACTCTTCTCTGGTCACTGGCAATTGACAGAATGAGGCGCCCAGACGTGTGTGTGCTGTCAGGTATTTGGCTACCCATCCCTCTCGAGGTGATTGCCATCAGCTGTCATTCATTAGGCAATCAGCACTCTTCAGTGTAGGGTTGGGCAGCACCTGACAGGGAGAGAAAAGAGACAGCATTAGCTCTCATGTTCACACACACACATCACATACAAAACACAACACATTAAATATACTAACCTGATGTTCAGAAGGTGTCATAAATACAGTAATAATGGTAATGACCAACCCACGTACCCAGGTACGTCACAGTATAAAAAAAAAAAGGGCCTCACATTTCTCCCAGGCGGCCCTGTGTGCAGGTATGCATAACAGGAAGGTGCGCCTGGCACGCCTGTCGTAAATGACATATTCAAGGCATGAATATTACAGCGAGGCATCACATGCTAACTTAATGGGTAAAGACGGATTGAAGTGAGCGAGCACCTGTTCTGACGTGATGAGACTCTTAGACTCCTGAAAAGCCTTCTTGCAGCTGTCAGTCCACTTCCAGTGTGTTCCTGCCTGAAGCAGCCTGTTCAGAGGGTGCAGCACAGTTGATAGATTGGGTAAAAACTTGTGGTAGTAGTTTACAAGTCCAAGGTAAGAACGGAGCTGAGACACATTCTCTGGTGGTGGTGCTTTAAGCACAGCTTCAATCTTGTCCTGAGATTTGTGTAGGCCGTTCTTGTTGATCACGTGTCCGCAGTAGGATATTTCCTTTTTGATAAACTCACATTTTTGTTGGTTAGCTCGAAGTCCATATTCCCGCAGCCTTGTGAGCACCTGTTCCAGGTTTGATAGATGCTCCTGATCATCCTTGCCAGTGACAAGAATGTCGTCAAGGAAACACTGTGTACCTGGGACTCCTTGTAGTACTTGGTCCATTGTCCTCTGCCAGATAGCTGGGGCTGAAGCTATACCAAACACAAGGCGGTTGTATTGATACAGGCCTTTGTGTGTGTTGATAGTCAGATATGGCTTTGATGAGTCTTCAACCTCCATCTGAAGGTAAGCTTGAGCCAGGTCGATTTTAGTGAAACGTTCCCCTCCTGACAGGGAGGCGAAGATGTCCTCTATAAGAGGCAGAGGATACTGTACAGTGTGGAGCACTGAATTTACAGTCACTTTAAAGTCCCGACAAATGCGCACTTTACTTTGACTTCCTGGCTTTGTGTTGTTTTTCTTCATTACTGGGACTATGGGCGTCGCCCATTCACTCCACTCCACCTTGGACAGCACTCTTGTCTGTTCCAAGCTTTTCAACTCTGCTTCTACTGCGGGGCGGATTGCATAAGGCACGGGCTTGCATTCTTCTCGACCTCAATCTTTGCCTTCATACCTTTCAGTGTTCCCAGTTCCTTTCCGAACACTTCATGTGCCTCTGCGAGTATCTTTGACAGTCTCCCAGACGTGGCGCTCTTCTCATCTCCTGCTGACACACACAATGATTTAACATCATGCCAGTCCAGTTGAATTTTCCTGAGCCACTCACGGCCAAACAGCGGAGGACCCCCATTCGGTATAACATACAAGTCCAGCTCCTGCGTTTTGTCTTTGTATTTCACTGTGACCCGCATTTTCCCTTTTGGAGCCACACTTTCTCAGTGTAAGTCTTCAGCAACACCTTTGTAGTCTTAAAGTGGAAATGAAGCAGTGCGATAAATACATATTCATAGCATCACATTAGTATTTAGATAAGCCACAGAAGAAATCACGTTATAAAAATAAGCAGTTTCTAAGAAAAAACGATTTGTTGTGTGCATTTCTGAAGCATTTATCATTATGGGCGCGGCCATTTTGTTGCTGACGTCATGGGGGTTGTTTGGTGTACACTGCTGGTTAGCTGCCTATAGTGAATGGGTCAGTAAGTAAATAAAATGTTGCCTACAAAACAACGGGACCGCGGTGGTTCTGTTTGTATTGCTCCTGGCTGTTCAAACTAATTTTACCATGTGAGAGAGAGGAAAGTTGGTTAATTTCCACAAACTACCAGTGAAAAAAACAGTGTTGTTGGCATGTTGGCTCAGGCTGGCTGCACTCAGGCGGCGTGATCAGCCTGTTGGACAGGGAATGAAGATCCCCAGAGAACACTTCATTGCCTCGGATTATGTTGTTGGGGGTGGAAGGTTTGTCCAGAAGACCACTAATCAGCTGAAGCCTGATGCGGTTCCCTCGGTCTTCGACAGACAGACCGGCGTTAGCTCTCGGGAGCGATGGCTAGCTAGTTGGCACCAGCCGGGGACCGGCGTTAGCTCTCGGGAGCGATGGCTAGCTAGTTGGCACCAGCCGGGGACCGGCGTTAGCAACCGGGAGCGTCGCGGAGCATTCAGCCTGCTGGCTACCTAGATCCACTTCAACCAGCGTCGCGGAGCATTCAGCCTGCTGGCTACACAGCTTGTCGGTGTGCTAATAGCCTCTGCAAGCTAATGGTAGCTGGCTACACAGCTTGTCGGTGTGCTGGAGCCTCGGCAAGCTAACGGTAGCTGGCTCCAGGCTATTAGCACATCGACAAGCTGCTGGAGTGGATCTAGGTAGCCAGCAGGCTGAATGCTCCGCGACGCTCCCGGTTGCTAACGCCGGTCCCCGGCTGGTGCCAACTAGCTAGCCATCGCTCCCGAGAGCTAACGCCGGTCCCCGGCTGGTGCCAACTAGCTAGCCATCGCTCCCGAGAGCTAACGCCGGTCCCCGGCTGGTGCCAACTAGCTAGCCATCGCTCCCGAGAGCTAACGCCGGTCTGTCTGTCGAAGACCGAGGGAACCGCATCAGGCTTCAGCTGATTAGTGGTCTTCTGGACAAACCTTCCACCCCCAACAACATAATCCGAGGCAATGAAGTGTTCTCTGGGGATCTTCATTCCCTGTCCAACAGGCTGATCACGCTGCCTGAGTGCAGCCAGCCTGAGCCAACATGCCAACAACACTGTTTTTTTCACTGGTAGTTTGTGGAAATTAACCAACTTTCCTCTCTCTCACATGGTAAAATTAGTTTGAACAGCCAGGAGCAATACAAACAGAACCACCGCGGTCCCGTTGTTTTGTAGGCAACATTTTATTTACTTACTGACCCATTCACTATAGGCAGCTAACCAGCAGTGTACACCAAACAACCCCCATGACGTCAGCCATGACGTCAGCAACAAAATGGCGGCGCCCATGTTGAAAACAGGGATATTATATTTGATTTTTCAGACAAATAAGATAGATTTCACATTTGATTATAGAACCCTGTCTTACACAAGGTACACAACAAACAAACTAGGATCACATTGCTCACTGCTTCATTTCCACTTTAAGAGCTATCTGTGGATACAGTCTTTTGTACGTTCTCAGAAATCACTGATAAGGCAGAGCCTGTGTCTAACTCCATTTTGAGTCTCGCTCCTGCCACTTCTGGAGTGATCCATATTATTTTACGTTCATTTGTCTCTTGCATGCGATGCAGCTCTAGACATGCTAAGTCACTGCTCTCTGAATCACTTCCTTGTTCATCTGAACTTTTTTCAGTCACTTTATGCAGCTTTTTGTATTTTCCTTTGGGTGCTGCTTTCCTGCTACTTTGTGTTTTGTCAGAGTACTGCTTTTTCCCTGATTTGCACACTCTCTCAATGTGACCTTGCTTTTAACATTTTCTACACTCTTTGTCTTTGAACTAACATTCATCTGGATCATGTGATGTCTTGCCACAACGATAACATTGCTTTCCTGGTTTCAGTGACATTTTATTGGTTTCACACTCTATCCCTTTTTGTTGTATTTCTGATGCTCCCCTTGCTGCAGTTTCCATAGATATTGCTATGTTGAGCACCTTTTTATAATCAAGGTCTTTCTCTGACAGTAATTTCTTCTCTGTGGCTTCATTATGCATACCACAAACTAGTCTGTCCCTCAATGCATCATTTAGGCCTAGTCTGAAATCACAGTGTTCTGACAATCTGCGTAGCTCTGCAACATATTCAGATATGCTTTCCCCTTTTTCCTGATTTCGCTTGTGAAACTTGAATCTCTCAGCTATTACCAATGGTTTGGGGCTCAAGTGGTCTTGAAGAGTATCCTGCATTTCTTTGAATGTCATCTCTGCGGGCTTCACAGGTGCTACCAAATTGCGCAGCAGTCCGTAAGTCTTTGCGCCCATCACACTCAACAGAACGACAGCTTTTTGTTCATCGCCGATAAGAATCGCCCGGCAATAAAGCTCTACTCTTTCAATGTAACTTGTCCAGTCTTCAACACTGCTATCAAATGCAGCCAAAGTGCCAATCAACGAATTTTTTTTGTATTCAGTCCAAGATTATTTCCGTCAAACTAGCTTTGTGCACTTTTCCACTCGACTCATGTGAACCTTATTCTTCTCACGTGTGGTCCGTAGCCATCTAGCATGCAGCCCACACTTTTACAATGCAAGTGAATTCGGGTCTTCCTCTCGAAAATCTCCTCTCCTTCGTGACCGGTGGTTTCATGAAGGTGAAAAAACGTAGGTACTTTTAATCTCGTCGCCAATTTGTCGTGTATGTTGTCTAATTACACAACTACATAATACAAGAATCACGGAAATGGAGATAGCGTTGAACCCATGGCTTTAATGACGTACCCCCAACCTAGCAGTACATTCATATGACCTGTGCGTAGCGTAAGCATGCATGACAAGAGGGGTGTATGTAGACTAACGTTAAGTAGTCCCTGTACTAACTCCATACATTACATATTTAAACCACCTGTGTTCCAAATTAGTGTGTTCAGACTAGCCATAGTGGCTTTTGCATGTGTGTATGTCAACATACGAAAGCCGCCAAGCAAGGATTGAGAAATAAATAATACCCTCCCTCACTCTAGATCAAAATTCTACCCTGTTAACCTTATTGGTTAACCTTCTATAGTTAGGGTTAGGGTTATAGTACTCAACCCTAACTTAGTTTATATCCCCTTAACCCCAATGACTAACCAGTTAAAGGCAGTCAAACTCACACTTAAATCTATTGGAATCTAGAGTAAGCTACTGTAGCGTCTGAAGTACAAACAAACTATACAGCAAAGGTACTTTTCAAGGAACTATTTCTCACTTGAGTTGTAATTGTAATTGTCAAGTTTTCACAGAATGTTTAGACTCTTTCTTCCAGAAAGGAAGCACATAACTCCCCACTCCTTAAACATTCCACTCAAGGCCCCGAACGGCAATCCCCCGAATCAGCACTGCACTCGTTTTTCAAATGTAATAAATCTGTAAAGACACATCAAATGCCAAAATAAACACATACCTTTGACTCAGAATTGTCTGTTTTATTGAAATCTGCACAGCAGTAGTTTGGTTATACTTAAAAGTACAATATTTAGACTAGGTCCTCAAAATTAATTGAAGAGTTAATGAAGAGCCTGATACCTGGGAGGAAGGGTGGTGTTGACAGCGGACGACTACTGTAGATGCACTTACATAGGGGTAAGACTGCTGAAACTTGACACGTTCAAATAAAGTAAAATATCTCTTTAACCTCTTAAGCCTGGAGCCATATTTTCTGAAAATCTGCCTAAAATACATACCTAAGTAAATGGAAGATTGCTCCACTTCTACAATATCAATTTGCATGTTATTGGTATCTAGGGACATCTATGGACCTCAGTGAATGTATTCCCAGTGTCAGAAATATTGTGCGTATTACTAGGCTTGCTTAAATTGTGATGAAACAAAGGAGAATATGAATTATGATTTTTCTTTGCATCTTTGACAGTGAATAACACCATGCAAAAAATTACCAGACATAAGAAACTGCCACTGAGCTCATTCAGTACCTTCTTGAGATCATGTGTACAAAAAAATCTAAGGAAATTAATGCATACACTAGTCATTTGTTTGAAGGCAGCTAGAGGCCGTTGGGAAGTGTAGTTTTAAAAAGTTAAAACGCTCATTGAGAGCTCTGGATGTCCTCTTCTCAAAATTACTCAAAATTACTACATTCGGTGATGGTAGCTTTTTCAAAATGGCGGATCCCCGCGATCAAAACAACACATTTCAAAAACTAAAATCTCACTAATAACACTTTAACCGATTGGTAAACAAACGTATTGCTGAAAATATAGACTATGACTGCTGTTGTGACATGGTTAGGATGTTTACTCTTGAAAACGTTTGAAAAAAACTGATTTATGACGCGATGTCATTCTGGACCGCACGGGCGGAAGAGGTTAAAAAGTTATTTCTAATGTATTTAGTAAGATAGTGATTAACTTGGCTTGACTGAGCTCGGTGAAGGGAGATTTAGACAATGGGGCAACAGGTGGCAATGTTCTAGCTTGTCAAAGTGTGAAAATGTTCTAGCTTGTCAAAGTGTGAAAATGTTCTAGCTTGTCAAAGTGTGAAAATGTTCTATCTTGTCAAAGTTTGTGAACATACTGTATGTTTATACTTGATGTCATCAAGTATAAAGTCTGAATCAGTTCCATAGACAATGAAAAGATTGTAAAGATTATACTGAGAGCACCCAGGCAGATGTTCTGAGTACAGTATAGGTACATTTTCTCTTTCAGAACTGAGAACACTATAGAACACTATGTTCCATGTTCCTAGGCGATGGAAATAATATTGTAATCTTTGGGTCGTGTTCCCCTAAAAAAGGGAAAATCCCTGGATTGAGGTTTTGTTTTGATTTGTGAACATCAACAAGTCATCAATAAATCTATACCTAAGAAACAAGACTCAGTGATGATGTCATTAAGAGACAATTCATGGAGTTACTCCACAGAATAGTGGAACAACTCCTAGGACACTATGACAGTAACCATTGTGATTGTGCTGGGGTATGGGTACATTTTCTGATACAGAGCTCTAAGCTCTACATTTAAATTAAACTAATTTGGATGTAATCGCTCAATTAAACATTCCAGTCCACAAAGTCGGTCACTAATTCATTGTTAATGGCCAACTCCAAAGTGTCACTTGATGACATCACAAATTCTTAATGCTCTGATTTACAGGCTATGGGGACAACGGTCCCACATTATTGGAATAGTACAATGAAAATTCTATTTTAGGGTGGATTTTCACTTTAACAACGTCCCTGTGTCCTTTTCTTGGACCAGCCAGATTATTTCACTGGAAAACAAAAGTTGAAAGTTGAGTCTGCTGACTTTCTTTGATGTAGCAGACAGAAAGTATCTAACAAGTTTAATTAAAGTACAAGGTAGTCTATACAGTAGTCTCTACTGTTTTCTATACAGTGGTGTAAACAGTAGTCTCTAAAGTAGTCTATACTGTAATGTAGTCTATATACAGTAGTCTGTACTGTAGTCTATGCTGTTGTCTATACAGTATTCTATACTGTAGTCTATACTGCAATCTATACAATGGTCTCTACTGTAGTCTATACAGTAGTTTATACTGCAATCTATACAATGGTCTATACTGTAGTCTATACTGTAGTTTATACTGTAGTCTATACTGTAGTATACAGATAATGTTCTGATTGGAGCACCTGGGTTTAATGTATGTTTGTATGTCACAAACATGCACATCTCTTCTCGTCTCCTCTTGTCTTGTTTCGTCTCCTCTCCTCTCCTCTCCTCTCCTCTCCTCTCCTCTCCTCTCCTCTCCTCTCCTCTCCTCTCCTCTCCTCTCCTCTCCTCTCCTCTCCTCTCCTCTCTTCTCATCTCATCTCCTCTCCTCTCCTCTCCTCTCCTCCTATATCCTCTCTTCCCCTTTCATCTTCTCTCTCCCCCTCCTTATCTCTCCTCTCTCACTCCAACTCTCCTGCATGGCTCTTATCCTCCTCTTCTTCACCTCCTGTCTTCTCCACCTCTTCTCCTCTCCACCTCCTCCTCTCCACCCTTCTCTCATCCACCTCCTCTCTTCTCCACCTCTGCTCCTCTATACATCCTCTCTTCTGCTTCTCTTCTCCTCTATACGACCTCTCTTCCCCTGCTCCCCTTCTCCTCTACACCTCATCTCTTCTCCACCTCTGCTCCTCTATACCTCCTCTCTTTTGCTTCTCTTCTCCTCTACACCTCCTCTCTTCTGTTTCTATTCTCCTCTACACCTCCTCTCTTCTCCACTTCTGCTTCTCTTCTCCTCTACACCTCCTCTCTTCTGCTTCTCTTCTCCTCTACACCTCCTCTCTTCTCCACCTCTCCCAGTCAGTGTGTTATTCTTGCTGATCTAATTTAGAGAATGTCTCAATCCTCTTAGTATCCTGCTCCCTCAGCGCAACACTAAGTGAATTAGACAGGATTACAGTCTTTCTCTCTTCCTCCTCCTCCTCTTCTTCTCTCCTCCTCCACTCCACACCGTTACTCTCTCTCCTCATATCCACTCCCCCTTCTCTCAATCTGTCTATGTCCTTCTTTCTCTCTACATCTATCTCTAGCGGTGGGATTATCTCTCTCTCTCTCTCTCTCTCTCTCTCTCTCTCTCTCTCTCTCTCTCTCTCTCTCTCTCTCTCTCTCTCTCTCTCTCTCTCTCTCTCTCTCTCTCTCTCTCTCTCTCTCTCTCTCTCTCTCACTCTCTCTCCAGATGAGAAATTGGTTTCAATGTGTTCCCCGGCGACAGATGCTCTCGTCAGCCCCAATGCATCATGGGATATAAAGTGTTGTTAATTAAACTTTGACCCATTGCAAAAAAAATAAAAAAAAGAAACCTACATAACACAGATGAGGTATGTAATGACACAGGAACGCAAGGCAAGGTCAAATAAAAAAGTTACAAAAACATGCAATGTTTTTAATTTTTACAAAAGCTACATTTAAGATGTGATTTTATTTTATTCTTTAGATTTTTATAAATTTTTTCTACTGTAAGAAAAACATTTTAACTACGACTTCTTTCTTTCCATCTTTCAATCCAGTTTGCCGTCCACTGCATAGGAAGCCATAGAAACTCCTTTACTTTTAATCATATTTCATATTATCATATTCTTGCTGGGCCTAGGCCTACAACAGTCAATAGGGCTGGGTTAAATAATCCGGTAACGATTCATAGAATCCCAGATCAATCTTTAAAAATATATATATAAAATAAAAATATGTTATTTTTTTTACTGTAAGTCAATGGTGCATTCGCACAGTCAAGTCTGTAACACTTAAAGAGTAAGATAGATGGTGTAATGGGAAATATTAAAGGACTAAACGATGAGCCGTTTACAAATCATTCTGAGTCATTAATAATAATAAGAAAGTTTATTAACAATAAGAAGAAAGGTTATTTCACCGTGGCCACGTCTGAAAGGACAGTCTACAGTCAGAGACAATATATGTTAACCCACTAGCGTCTGGCCATAGACTGACCCAGATTGCTGTTCACACGTATGCCAAATACACAGTTGTCAGACATAACATAATATATCAGATATGATGACGAAGGTAAACAAAAATGGTTCTCAGTCACTGGGAGCAACAACAACTTTGTTATGACTGGTGGGATGTCAGTGTGTTCTTAAAGAGACATACACACATCAACCAGTCAACCTGGTCATACTGAAAGTCAAGCTGTATAACATGATATCTCAACACAGATATATAAGAACATGATAATATATTTCCACGACAGTTCCCTCCTCTGATAATATCAATCATTATCACTTCATAAAGACAACAAAAAATATTATCATCCGCAAACCAAAAATAACACAAATAATAAAAACTCAGCACAAACTATCTTTATTATCTAAAAAACAAAAGGTCCTCTGCATAGACCCCGTGTCACGTGCAAAAGAGAAGTTGCCATTACAGCCAACCATCATTAGCGCCTCTTTGCAAATGTCCAGACGTGGTCGGAGGACTCAATAGTACAGTCCAGCCTCTGGTTTTGTCAAGGCCGGAACAGCTGCACCATATTCCCTCTAATCACCAAGCTGAAAAATAGAAATCACAAAAAAAAACAGGAGAGTATTTCGCCAAAAAGATAATTTCCACTTAATTCAAAACAAAAACATTCTCACAAAACTATTTAGCGAAAACAGATTAACAGCAAGAAACAAAAACAAAATTTGCAGACTCTTCACAAAGAATGAAAATATAATCTCAGGGAAGTCACACATAACTCAAGTTTACCATTGCAATGTACAGCATATTCAAAAACATCTCCATTCTGAACCAAGTTCAGTACATTATTACCTAATATCTCTTAGGATGATACCGTAATATCTGTATGTGTTTTGGTTCAAACTTGCCTCATTTATCATCTGTGACGAATCCCGGAACGGTCTCTCCTCCTTCCCCCGGCCGCTGGTCCAAACACCCCCCCTCTGCAGTCCATGGCTCCGATGCAAGACCGGATGGCTTAGATCTTTGTCATCAGTTCATGCCCACTGAGTCTGGTAGAAAGCATGATGGAAGCCGCCTCTTAGATCTCTATCTCTGGACCACCCATAATATCAGGCTGGCTGTCAGTTGATGTCCTTAGCATCCCATCAGCTGGGTGTACGCTTTCACCAGCCGATAGGCTTAGCTCTGCAGTAGACTGGGACAGCTTTACTTTCCCCGTAATCAGCTGTAGTCGGTTCCCCCGTCAGGTTCTCGGTTGTGCCCCTGATGGAACAGGTCTGCTGGAAACCGTCTCACAGATCTTTGTCCCGGCTGATGGTCACGGAGAACTGTCCAGTGTCATAGCTGTAACTGCAGAGCAGAACCCCGGTTCAGTAGAATAGCTGGGTCCTCTGCGCCCCATAGCCGTGTGTCCTCTACTCGGGCAGAGACGGGGTACTTGGACCGCACAGGAGACTGAAGAGAGACACGCCCAGCGAGAGACTCACAAAAGGAAAAGAAGAGAGAGAAAGAAATAAAAATAAAAAGCTGTCCGGTAATATTTTACAGTCTTGTTGGCCAAAAAAACAAACTATATATAATATTGAAGCCCACTCCCCTCTGATGCATCTGGGACGTACCAATATTGAGACTAAATATACACGCATCAAGAAGCTAGATGACTATGAACAAAAACACCCTCTAACTACCAGACGGAGCTGTGGTTCCCAAGTCTCGGTTTTGATTAGAAGACTCTTATTGGGGGTCGTATTAATTAACCTGACTGTTTGTGTGAGTGTCATACTCCTATTTGGAACTGTTGCCTGAACTAAAAACAACCTCCTAACGTATCCAAAACAAATATGCTCGAGCTTAGAAGTCCAATTTGAAACTCAACAGGTTTTTAAATAGTCAGCACGCTACGCCTTCCTGAAGCTGGACGAAGGTCATTCCATTATAAAGCTCCATCTGACGTCTATTCCTGATTTTGCGATAGGTCATCGTACTGTATACTTGACCTCTTTATTTAAAATGAGTTGGCGAATGGGGGTGTGGGTGGCACAGAGTGAGCAGGCTACAGTAACCGCATCTGTACATGTGTGTATTGTATTGTGTAATGCATACCACCCACAAGACTAACCCTGTGAAGTCACATATATATATGTAGACATTTATCCCAAAAATAATGGAACAAACGCTCTTCAGCAACACAAACAAAGTGAGGCAAAACCTCCTGTGTCACCCTCAAGCAACATCTAATAAACAAACTCAAACAAACAAATCCAAACAATTCAAACAGGTGCTCCTTACAATCTGATATGACTCACAAATAGCTTCTAAAACCTACACTGCAGCCAAAGAAGGACTGCTAGGCCCACCACATGTCTAATCTAACAAAAATACTTACATCAGGTCCTAAGACTAATTATTTCTCCGGCCCCCTAACCTACCTATACTGAAAGCTAATGCACTGTAGACCTAGCATTCTTCAACCACACCTGCTACCAGCCAAAGATCATATCGACCATATACCCGTCAAGTATATTGTATAGTACAAGACAAGTATATCGTACTAATCCCTTCAATGACTGCCCCAGGGTTACGTGGTACACAGGAAGCTAAACACAGCCAGAAAACAATGAAAGTACCTACTTGTGGCGTCCACTAAACTAAATATTTAAACAGCATATAAGTGGTCAAATCAAATTATAAATTAAGAGCATACTCACCTGTTTGAAGACCGGCTAGAGCCCCCATGTTACATTCAAGCCTAAAGTATGGCTCGTGTAGGCCTTGAATGCAAAGTGGTGGACACAGGACAAGACAGGAGTTTATCAAAAATAACAATATCCATTGTATAATTAAACTCTATTTAATTAACCTGTATATCTAATATTATTATTATAATAATCCACTCTCTGTGCTCATTAGACTCTCTAACTTGAATCACTCCCCCACTCCGCCACTAGATGGTAGTACAGACCGATCTTCAAAAATGTGCCTGCATTATCCAACTGTCCCCCCTAGATGGTGGCAAACTCAGTCTAGAGGATTGTAGCTGACGTGTCACTTCCTGGTTCTAATCTCCTCGTGGCTCTGCGGCCATTTTGTCTTGGTGCAAATTTGTTGACCTTTCCCCTGCCCTGCACTGTTCTGGGCCCACACTCGCTATCTTACATTGGAATGTAAACATTCAGCCGTGCTAGTTGTCAACTGGCAGCTGCACTAAATTGGTATGTGTTCCATACAAGCTCTCGCCAGAGGCACCAAGCTCCCAGTAGCACCGCAAAAAACAACAACTTGAATACAAAAACATTTCATACATTTATTTATAATAATAATAATAATATTATTTAATCTCCTGACAGCCGGGCCCAAAAAATTTAATACCTGTGCAAATTAAATTGAATATCTTTTTAAGGCCTTAATTTTTTGCATTTTTTGCATTTTTGTATATATAGTATATTTTGCAGTGTTTGGACTTCCTTTTACGGCATGAAGCACACTCTCAGAAGGTTCACACAGAACCAAGCATTTCACTGTAATGTACATGTATGTACCTTAATAAAACTTGAACTTAAATGAAGAATTATGAATTTAAAACCCTTTTCTAATTTTCTCTGTGTCTCATCCTCCTGCTCTCTCCTTGCGGCCATCTTGTCTCGCTCATAATCCAATGGCTACTTTTTCTCAGAAGAGCGTTTGTTTAGGGCGGTCAGGTGGCGTAACGGAGATTGCGTTCATCACCAAACCCCGGAGCGGCTAGATTCGCCTGTTCGAATCCAGCTCACAGCTCCGGGGTTGTCACCAGCTTGGCTGGCCGTTCACACTAATAGAATTGGCTGTATTAGAGGGTGGGAGAAGCTGGCGGGGTGGGTCCGGGTCGTTGTAAACAGCAACTCCTACAGTTCGGTCGGGGCGCCTGCTAAGCGCGGATAGGACTTGAGTGGGATAGTGCGATTCTTCCACACGCTACGCCCTCTCAATGAGAATCCGCGCTGCCAGGTGAAAAGAATAATAATAATAATAATAATAATAATAATAATAATAATAATAATAATAATAATAATAATAATAATAATAATAATAATAATAATAATTGTTACAAAGGGTCAGATTAAACCGAATATATATATTTATTACTTGAGATATATTGTATAGTATTTGTATATCGTCTGATATCCCTTGTATATTCTTTGTACATATACACGGAATATCCCTTTACCTAGTACAGGCCAGACCATAATATTCGTTCTCCTATTGGACAGCGATCCCCTAGGCGCCACGGCCATACCCACAATGTCTAGTTCAAAGTCACCGCTAAGACATGCCTGGACATGCCCGGTTCTGCGCAGGAATACGAGACAGAAATAAGGCTGGTACTAGATTGTTCACCTTACGTATAAATACGGCGCAGGTGAATACAGCAGTTAGTTACACGAAACGTGTTACCCCAATAAGTTGAAGCCTCACACCACGATACAACGTGCTGTGAAGTGGGCCCGTTTTGCCCCGAAATAGAGCCTTGAGACCGCGTGCGAATTGATAGCTGAAGTGTCAGAGTTTAACGCTGTATCGTCGAGTTCGACCTATTCTATTATTAAGTAATAGTCTATTATGTATAGTGTATCGTGCGGCTACCGTTCTACAGTGACCAGCATTACCAACGTTTCATCGTACCAAGCTAGTGTGCTTATCCAGGCTGGGCGGCCTAACCTGGTGCCATCATCCGAGGAGCCCTAGACGAGAACTGTGTGGATATGTACACTGGATAACCTATCCCGACGACTACAGAGCCCTTTTCGGCTGGATTATATTTGCTTTGGTCCTGTGGCTGTTGGAGCGGAGAATCGTCTACACCCACTGCTGTGTGGGATCTACCCTGTGAGGAGCCCCGTCGAGCCCGCCTCTAGGACTCTGAGGCTGGCTAGCTTTCCTCCATGCGGCACTGCATACCGGAGAATAGCTGTTGTTCGTCTACGGATTAAGGGATTATTGCACTGTCTCCTGTACCTGGAGTCTCCTTATTCCTCGTTGACCCAGACTTTTGCTACCGACAAATCCTCTCCCCTGCTGGCTTACAACCGGAGGGAACCCCCTTAGTATCTCCAGCTGACCTACTAGTGTACCATATATAATTCTTAGGATACAGGTGGTATTAATTATCCCCTGCGTAATATGCTCATGGACTTACGCTCTTGACCTATTCATGCACATTCTTCGCCTTACAAGCGCAACTCTCAATCTTGATAAGTAATGTAAGATAATCTTCGTGCTCTTCTAATAAATATTCTTCTAAACAGTATTTCTTGTGAAGCCGTGTTATTGTGGGGGTGTTCATCTCATATACATGTGTACTGTATGGCCAGTAGTAATGTACATAACTCAGTAGTGGTTTAATGATACCATACTTATTCAATACAGTCAGGGAATTGTACCCCTCAGTTACAATAATAATACATCTATTTTATATAGCGCTTTTCCAGGTGCTCAAAGA
Organism: Notolepis coatsorum; assembly: GCF_963971535.1. Classification (NCBI taxonomy): domain Eukaryota; kingdom Metazoa; phylum Chordata; class Actinopteri; order Aulopiformes; family Paralepididae; genus Notolepis; species Notolepis coatsorum. The sequence continues at coordinate 175,911,949 of NC_140165.1, read as the reverse complement.
CGCTTCACATGGGCAGGAGAGACAAACTATGGTAAAACAAAAAAACAGAACAAAACAGAACAAAAATAATACATGACAAAATAAAATAAAACCGACAGAATTAGAGGTCAAAAGCAAGATCAAAAGAAGCGGTTGATTGGCTGGACATGTGTCGGAGGAAGCACGTGATAGCCTCCACTCTCCCAGACCGACTGTGGGGGGTAAGTGCGCAGCGACCAAGAAGGGGATTGGGAATTGCCATAACGACTAACATTGGGATGGGAGAAAATCGGAGGAAAATCGAGGGGGAAAAAGATAAAAAAAAAAAAAAAAGAAGAGCGTTTGTTTATATCGAATGATGTTCTAGCTAGGAATGTAAACATTCTCTCGCTGGCAGTGAGCTGCCAGCCACTAGACTGCTTCCTTCACCGTTCAAACCACCACCATCACCATGCACATTTCTGACCTGTCTATCACTCTTTTAATAACGACCAAAAGGCAGTGATTATAAGTGATTGTAGTCTATCGTTCTTACCCACAGAGAGCTTTTTGTCCTTTTACCCCCCCCCCCCCCTTTATTGTCTCTGTTAAATACACAGTGATGGTCAGATATAGGTAATTCGATTACTGATACTTTATCAATTAAGGCTAGGATGTCACCTAGATTATTGTGCAGCAGTATGGTCCTCTGCATCCAAAAGTCAACTAAAGAAATTGCAAACTGCCCAGAACAGAGCTGCAAGGTTAGGTTTACATTGTTCCATGAGAACAAACACCATCATCTTAATGCTGGTTTTCAATACAGTAAAATTTTTCAGGAACACTGTCTTTTCGTCTCAACCTGTTTTCTTATACAAACAAATTGTCAGATGCAATCAGGTTCATTCTTATTTTACTAGGTCAGCTGATGATGGACAGATTATGTTACCACGTCCAAAATCAAATGCTTTAAAAAGGACTGTTGTTTATCGTGCCATCAATCATTGGAATAACTGCCCACTACTGAACATAAGTAAATTGAATAGTAAAGTGTCTTTCAAATACCACCTGAGAATGCACCACTTAAATATGTGAGCAAAATATTCTGATGTTGATAATGATGTCTACAATGTTTACTGTTTTTAGATTATCATTGTTAATTGTGATTGTCATATGTATCTCATGTTGTTATGTTTTGTGTCTTCTAAGCCAAGCACATTTCGACCTCTCTGACCTGGCACCTTTAGATGCTACCATCTCCCCCCAATATATATTAAGGATGATCTTCATGCTGCCATAGTGAAGCGTCTCTATATATTAGTTTATAAACCAAATATACATTGAAAAACTATCTGATCCCCCCCCCCCCCATGATTCTAATAACCCCAGAATCATAAATCATTATTTGGTTTCTCAATTAATTGTACCCAAAAATAGGCCCCCTCCTCCTGCTCCCATCAAACCTGTCTCAATGTATAGCAAATGGACCCTTTATCCATTGAGCAAACTGAAACTGGACACAAGCCCTCTGTCTGGCTCTTTGTCATCCTTTTAACATGTACATGTATTATTAATGTACCTTGCCCCGCAGTACCAAGTACAAAATGTTAATAAAGTGTGAGGAAACAAACTGGAAACCTTTTTTTATTTATTAGGTTTCCATAATCAAATAAAGACCAAAATGTACACTATCTCTATTGGAATGGAGACTTCAGCACAGGATAAACTAGGGATGGGCAAAAATAATCCAGATCGACCGATCACATGATGTACTAGAGTACTCGCGGAGGAAATCGCTGTACAAAAGAAACGTATTTTCCGGTGCTTTAGACTTTTATTTTGAAGCCCACCGCTCCGTCTTTTCCGGTGTTCTAGACTTTTATTTTGAAGCCCACCGACCGGACCGGAAGTATTGTTGTGTGATTATCCTATGCTCGAACAACCTGTCTCGTCCGGTTCTGTGTTTTTGAGCCAATGATAAAACAAATGTTGAGATTGTTGGTGAACAACTAACTTTAGGTTAGTTTTAACGATAGCTACTAACGTTAGATGCAGCTACTACAGGCAATCAACGATGAGGAGGAAGCGTCAAACCCGTATATACTAGAACAGTAGCCCTGCGGTGTGTAGGCACGACTCGAAACTACCCGTTTATAATAAATTGATTCATGTTTAACTTGTCCCCGCATCCAGTCCTTTGACCAGCCCCACCCGTTTATTGTAAACAATGATGCATGTAATTGTATTAACGCTATTTTGTGTCGTAGCTCCGCTATACGTTGTATTCATTTTGTTAGCTATTTAGCTAATGTTATTTAGCACTAAACGAGCACCACCGAACGTTAGATCTTTAATCCCCATTTAGCAGTCCAGTTTCTCCGGCAGTAGCGAGTAACCACTTGGGTCTAAAAAACAACAAACGTTACACTACCCATAACGCTACTCGGTTAAAAGGAACAACACTATTGAGAAATGTAGTTAAGCTATATGTGGCTGGCGTTGCTATAGGCAAGCTCAAAATCATTGCATTCATTTTAATCATTGCGGCAATTAATCGATTTATTTATTGTATGATAGCGCGCATAATTCCAGTGGGTCCTTTTAGACCTAGTGTCGTCTCTACGTGATACGTGCTCGTATCTCTGACCATATGCCTGTTTTATTTTCTACTGCCCTCCTCTTCACCATTGCATGCTACTGTACTGTATCTGTGCTGTACAAAAACAACACATTCGACCCGTAGGAGAGTTCTATGTATTGATCACAGACATAAGTGTTAATTTAATTATTAATTATTTTGGTGGCTGGTACAATGTGATGATGAGAAAAAACAGTGATAACAAACCCTGCGTTTATAAAAAATAATGCCACCTAGCCGGTCTCGACTATGAACATGCATTGCAAACTACTTTCAGTTATCAGATCATTGATTAAGAAAGATTTGTTGCTCAATGATCTAACATTCAGAAGGGCCATTGTCAGTGCTTTGTTTACATGGCCGGTCTTAGTAGATTCCTGTACCTGTATTTCTATCGATCAGCACTTTGCTGTGTGCAGACCTCAATGTACACTGTGCTCTTAGTGGATCAAGCCTGTTATAAATCTGATAGTGTTTTTTCAGTGGAAATATCTAATGAAAAATTGCATTTCAACTAGAATTGTTTTCTTCCCTTCTCATAGCGTGCGTGCATGTAAGCATGTGTGTGCGCTATACTCTGCCTGCCACGCCATGTCCTCCCGGCTCCCGGTCGATGCCTCCCCGCCGTGCGTCCAGTCAATGCGCTGAGGGCTCGGTCCCGCCTTGCAACTCCGCTCGCCATTGTGCCTTCTTCCTCTCAAATTCCTCCCTATAGGCACAATCCTTATGCCAATGACCGTCCTGGCCGGATATAAAACAAACACCAGCAGGTTTGCGCTGCCTCTTTCTCGGGATCCCCCTCGGGATGCTCTGCCCAAGCTGTGAGACAGTTCTCACCAGGGCTAACTGTGATTGTCCGACCGTTGTTATCAGCGACAATTGTGACCGCTCCGTCAGCTCCTGAGCATGCAGCCTCAGCATCTCTAATTGCCTGGCCAATTCATCTGCTGTTATTGATCCAGCCCCGTGTGTGGCCGTTGCGGGTGGTGGTCGCTCTGGAGCTGATGGTCGTCGACGAGGCCGTTGACGCGGCGGGACAGCCGATGACGCACACGGAAAGGCACCGAGCCCGGAGTCAATCCCCGGGCACACCGCCGTGGGAGAAGAGAAAGAGAACAAAGTGTTAGCTTCTTCCCTCACACCCCCCTTCCACATACAGGCCGCAAGCTGCCGCATTTTTTAACACGCTCCTTTTTCCTTAACAGACAAAACAAAACAAAACAAAATATGTGGCCCCCAAAAAATGTGTTTCCTCTAAGCACTCGGGGAAAAAAAGCTCTGTGAAAACAGCATATTAACAACGCCCTATCCTATTTCTTTTCAGAAAAACTGCAGTTTGACCAGATAGGTGGTAGAAACTAATCACACAACACAGCACCTGTCTCTCCTCTTGGTATTCCCCACGCACGGACTCACTTCCCGCCTCCTTGTGAAAAAACAACCCAAAAAAAACAGAATCAGTGCCTAAAAGATAACCCACGCTTGCGTCTAAATAGTGGGACTTATTGCATGAACTCCTGTAATTCCCAACATGCTCACAGTACATTTTGCACACGCCTACCTTATCGGATACAAATGTAATTCTCGCTAATTACCAGAACGTACCCTTTAAATCCAAGTGGTCAGAGGAAAACAAGAGGGTTACACACAAAAAGAAAAACTATGTTCTAATGTTAGACACCCACTTGATCCAGAACCCCACTTCAATATCCCACTCGCATCCCCATAGGTTTACCTGTCAGAGTTGACAAGACAGTCGTAGACAGGCGTCCCCCTTCTCCTGTATTATCTCTGAGGATTTGAGGCAAGAGATATTATTTCTCCCCCGGACTGCTCGTCGGCAATCACCACTCTGTGTCATACGCTATCTGGTCAACCTAGACGCCCTAATCTAATCGTAACCTAACTACTTTATAGATGCAAAACAAAACCGATTTAAATAGAATGCCAACAGCTCACCGAATGTTCCCCATGCGTTCCCAAGGTTCAAGCCGGAGGTGACAGCCAAACGGACGGCGCAGCTGGTTCTCTCCCCCCCCCCAATGCGTGGAGGAGTTTGAGACAGGAAAGCGCTTCCCTGGAAACCCAAGATTCACCCTGTCTGCAGAGCCCGTTCCGCGGCCACCTCGACCCCCATCGCTTTAAAATCTAATAAACGAGTTAAAAAAATATCCCATAATTTCACTCGTCGCCATCTGTAATGGGAAATATTAAAGGACTAAACGATGAGCCGTTTACAAATCATTCTGAGTCATTAATAATAATAAGAAAGTTTATTAACAATAAGAAGAAAGGTTATTTCACCGTGGCCACGTCTGAAAGGACAGTCTACAGTCAGAGACAATATATGTTAACCCACTAGCGTCTGGCCATAGACTGACCCAGATTGCTGTTCACACGTATGCCAAATACACAGTTGTCAGACATAACATAATATATCAGATATGATGACGAAGGTAAACAAAAATGGTTCTCAGTCACTGGGAGCAACAACAACTTTGTTATGACTGGTGGGATGTCAGTGTGTTCTTAAAGAGACATACACACATCAACCAGTCAACCTGGTCATACTGAAAGTCAAGCTGTATAACATGATATCTCAACACAGATATATAAGAACATGCTAATATATTTCCACGACAATGGCAAAACTGCACTGCAAGGAAATGGCTGACATCTTTTCCAGAGAGAGAGAGGAAGAGTTGCTAACCGGCTTCAAATTGTGCTGAAAGATATTAAAAGGGAAGCCAGTGCAGCTCTCTGAGAAGTGGTTTGGCATGGGCTGACATTGGTAGATTGGAGATCAGACTTGTCCACATCTTTTGGCATCAAGCAGGGTTAATAGGAAGTATATCTAGACAACATTAGACATAGCCTACTTTAAAAGGACTACTGCTTGACCTGACTCCTAGAACCCACCTCACCTCTGCCCACTTTGGCAACCTAGGATGGCTTAGAGCAGCGGTTCCCAAACTTTTTTGGTCGTGCACCCCCTGTCACCTCCCGACCTAGCTGACGCACCCCCCAATGGGTTTCTGTTAGAAAAAATTGTTGCTGGTCTCCGTGCACAGATGAAGCACACCTGTGTCAGATACGCCCGAGACATTATTGTTTATTATTATTATTAAAACGTACGTTTTTTATTAAAACGTTTCTTGAATTTCATGATTTACACAGTGAAAATCCCAATTTGAAATAATGTATATTAGTTATATTTATTAGACATAAAAAAATATATTGTTTGGTTCCTGTTGGTTGTCAGTTAAGGCCATGAGTAGGTAGGGAATTTATTTTATTTAATTTTTTATTTGATCTCTTCCCACGGCGACTATGGATAGGGAATTTCTTTATTTAATTAAAATGTTCACGACAACATGGATGCATGTACTCTGCCAGCATGTTTAATATCCATAATACTAAAGGTTTGACTAAGATTTTTATGAAATTTTATTGTAAAAAATAAAATAAAAAATGAATAATTTTTTTTTTACCACCATTAGCCTTTTCATGTCATGCACCACCTAGAGGGCGCTTGCGCACCACAAGGGGTGCACGCACCACAGTTTGGGAACCACTGGCTTAGAGTAGACGACAGAGTACAGCAACTTGCAATGGGCCTGGTCTACAAGATACACTACACGATCAAGGTACCCATGTACATGTCAAAATACTTCCCAAAGGTCAGTGAATACCACGATCACAACACCAGAGGGAGCTCCACAAATCATGTTAAACCCAGATTCGGCTCAAACAAGGGACTAAACACGTTTCGCAATTATGCCACATCAATGTGGAACGCCCTACCCAAAGCTGTAAAGGAATGTGAATCACTACCCACTTTCAAAAACACTCTCAAAAAACACCTACGGGAGACTGCAATTCGAAACTGGCCCCTACAAATGTCCTAACCCAGTTGTACAGTAAATTAAGAAGTATGGCTTTGTCAGTATTCCCATGTGCAGTGTACAGTGTGTGTCCCCCACCCAACCCCACCCCACCTACCCAACCTCCTCCAATGTACAGTTTCTACGTAAAATGTATATACACTCTTTTCTGGACACTTTTTGTATCACAAACAGTACTGTATTTGCAAATCTGGTATGTCATAAATGTATAGATGTAGCAGTACTGTCTATCTGTATGTCCTGTGTGTCATATATGTTATGATGAATTGAAAATGGGGGACCCTGATGTAAACAAGACGAAAGTCTTTCTCTGGTCTGCATCCCCTTAACAATTGTATGTATTGAGCTGTACTGTACTGTACCCATTCTGCAATCTGTTAATAAACTTTTCAATCAATCAATCAATCAATCAATCAATCAATCAATCAATCAATCAATCAATCAACAATACCTATAATGGCCACTGGTGGCAGCACAACTTAAGTCCTTTGCAAACCAGCTGGCCCCAGTATTTACATCCATATTCAATATATCCCTGGCTGAATCTGTGGTCCCTGCCTGCTTCAAAATGTCAACCATAATCGCTGTGCCAAAAAACTCCTCTCCAACAAGCCTTAATGACTACAGACCGGTGGCACTCACCTCTGTGATCATGAAATCCTTTGAGAAGCTGGTCAAGGATTACATCTGTGCCTCCCTCCCTAGTAACATGGACCCACTGCAGTTTGCATACAGGGCAAACAGGTCCACTGACGATGCGGTCTCCCAAGTACTGCACAACACACTATCTCACCTTGACAGTCAGAAGGGGGGCTATGTGAGATTGCTGTTCATTGACTATAGTTCAGCTTTCAACACCATAGTCCCCACCAGACTGGTTGACAAACTGATCGATCTGGGTCTGAGCTCCGCCATGAGCGCCTGGATCCTGGACTTTCTAAGTGACATGCCCCCGGCGGTCAGGGCTGGGGCATGTCACCCCAGTATCGGGTCCCCCCAGGGCTGCATTCTGAGCCCCCTGCTGTACTCACTGTACACACATGACTGTGTGGCCAGGTTTAGCTCCAACTCCATAGTGAAGTTTGCGGACGACACGTGGTGGTGGGGCTGATCTCTAACAATGACGAGAAGGCCTATCGGGAGGAGGTTGATGAACTGGCACAGCCTACTCCTGAACATTGGTAAAACCAAAGAGCTGATCGTGGATTTTAGGAGAATACAGCAGGGGACACACGCCGTTGTGGATAAACGGGGTTATCGTGGACAGGGTGAGCA